>NC_133201.1:58771149-58823649 GCF_958299795.1 Porites lutea | reverse complement strand
AACAAAACGCGAAGCCGTCAGATATTCTAGAACCGTGTTATTTACAGTGCTGTGCATTATTATTGCTTAACTAACTAACTACGCGCTGATGGAAATAAGTTTCGGCCGCTTTAAATTTTGAAACAATTCACTGGTACTGTATAGTGATAATTGGAGCGGAAAGTTAGCACGCGAGCAGGGCGATTCTGCTGTGGTTTCTGTAATGTAGAAGATATTACGGCAATGAGGCTCCCGAGGTCCGTTCTGGAAATCACAACTACATGTAGGATGAAATGTATTCTGCGTGCAGACGTCTCCCGCGAGACGGTTTCTTGGTGATTTTATTAATTTTTCCGATCCATTTTTTTTTTCAGCTCTATTTTCGCGGCTTTTGCGATACAAACTAAATTTATTTTTAGTTGTGACGGCATTACACTGCTTATTCATGACGGCTTTGGAAGAAACTGAATATATTGCGCTTCGCGATTTCGCAAAATCGCTGCGGGAATTAAAAAATATTTTCTTCCAAAAAAGCGTTTTCACGCTTCTTTCTCTAGTCAATTATCTCGTTTGTCTCGTTTTCTAAAGGTCCTTGAAAACAGAATAAGACATATCTAGTATAACGCTGCTGTGGTTTAAATTTCAAAATGCGACCAAGTTTGGGAATTATTTAAGATTTTCGATTTTCTGCCTGGGCTTATTAAAAATTAGCCGCCGAAGACGGAAAGTCCAGTGACAGAATTGAGGTGACTTTCATAAAAACAACGAACATATTGGCAATCTTAGCTAATCTTCTACTTAAATTTCACAAAACAGTTATGGTTATCTAAAAATGTATAAACGGCACATTTTTTGATCTAGAGAAGAAAATATTAGGCTGTTCCAGGCGTTCATAGAAGAGCGCGGGTGAAATATTTAAGAGGAAAAAAAACGATTGAAGACTAGAGAGGGAAGTCACCAAACCACAGCGGCGTAGTCCATTTTAGGGGTTGTCCATATGGGTAGTCCATGGGGGTAGTCCATGAACTTGGGATGAGTGTTTTGTTCACCACCAGAAAAATAAGTGCTCAGGAAACCAAAACACTAGCAAATTCATATTCTTTTATGAGCAGCTGTCCTGTCGTTTCATTTAAAAAGTGATTAGCTAAGATGGTTGGCAAATATATTGCCTCACTTTTAAAATTGCTACACTGACGTGTTCTATGTGCTTTTGATTTTTCCCTCCGAGTGTTCAGAAGATATATAATTGCACGAAGTGCGAAAGACAAATAAATAAATTATGTTTCAAGGTTTAAGGCGGCTTTAAAGTATGGGTTACTAAGTCAGACTTGTCATCATAAAGTGCATTGTATGGAAAAGTTTGGGCAGGATACCTCTGCTATTGTATTTCCCAGTAAATCCAAATTAACTTAAATTTCTAGTATTTTTGTTAAATGCTTCCCTGCTAACGACTAAAGATTGAATTTTACGTATACGTAAAAGCTACATTAAATTACACTATTTAGACTTGTCCTACATTTAACAGAAAACTCTACAAACAGCGCGCAACAAAAGCAGAGTCGAATGAAATTAAATAATAATAATAATAATAATAATAATAATAATAATAATAATAATAATAACAATAATAATAATAATAAATGTTATTTAGCCAGGGTTATCTCTTCAGCATAAAATGCTGCTATCAACGAGGGCCCTGAAAAAAGAAAAGATAATAATAATGATAATAAATATGTATATATAAAAATAGCCTAAATTACAGTAACTAAAATACACTAAAAGTTAAAAATACAACTAGATTAAAAAAATTGTTTAAAAAAGCTAAAATACAGCAATTAAAATGCATTTAAAAGCTAAACTAATACAAGAACTTAACAAGTAACTAAAAAACGTTTGATCTATATAATTCCAAAATACGAGTTTTAAAAATCACAACTGACTTAGAATCCTTTATACTTCACTTGCAATATTATTAAAAAATTTAGATTCATTAAAATAAAAAGTCTTCCTTGCCGTCTCAGTTCTGACTTTGGGGAGCAGCAAGTTGTGCTCACTTCCCCTCGTTTTGTGGATTGTTCTAAAAACCTTAAAATAATCTTTAAAAAACATTGGGGGTGATCCCTTCAAGCATTTAAAAGTCAAATTAATAGTGTGCATATCACGCCTCATAGACAAGGGAAGCCACTTTAAATTCTTCTAAGCGTCTGAATCTTTGGCTTCAAAGATCCCTTTATCATTAAAAGAAATGCGCATGTCCCACTTGATCCTTTTTATTTGCCATGGCCGCTAAGGAGGAAACAGTTTTCTGTTTTCAAGAAATTATTGGGGGCCATAATTTGCAGTTTTCAAACCAAGGATAGGAGCAAGTCCGATCGACGTCACTGATACCGCTACTTCAGTGCGAGAGAAGCATGGACGTGCACAAGTCAGCGCTTGCGTTATTATTATATTTATGAACGGGTGTCAAAATGAAGTGGATCTCATTTTGTCAAGAGCGTCAATGTTCTCGCCGCTTTGCAATGTTAGCATGTTTAACAGGCTGTTTGTGGGAGGAGCGTTGCGTGACGACACAAACTATTCTAGGTTTTCACAGGACGTCACAAAAATTCAAACTATCGCTTCTTCTGAGTTTCTACTTTCATGTGGTATTACAGCACCTTAAAACCTTCACACATACAAATTTTCGGTTCAAAAGGGTTTTTCTTTTTGCGACACTGGGCCAGGTTGCATAAAACCATTTTAAGATAAGAGAGCTCTTAACTTTTCTTCTGGAACAATAACCTATTGTTTTGAAATAATAGTTACGAGTTCCCTTAATCTCAAGATGTTTTTGCAACCCGACCCTGGAGCTTGAATTTCCAGGCTTTTTAGCTGACGTTCAGGAAAGCTCTTATGTGGGTTAAAAACATTATCGATTTTGGGAGATTTTGCTATCTACGCATTCCCTATCTCAGAATAAATATTACTTTAATCTTTATGAGTTCCTCAAGCGAAGAATTCACACATTAGTTGGAAAAACTCAAAAACAAATGTTTCTGTCGGTTTCCGGCAAACATGGCGTCTCCATACAAAGCTTTATAATTTTGGGTAAAACGTTTTTTCCGAAAATCTCGCATATGAAATATTGCACAGACCTGATTCTTGGCGAGGCTTTTTGTATATATATCTTCTTTCACTTGTCAGATTCTAGACTTCCTGTATTTAAGGGTTTCCATTTTAATTTTGATGGCGTGACCGGCTGTGAAAACCACCAATGGCTGTGTTGCAGACTAAACTCGGTCTCATTTTGAATTAAACCTCAACAGTATCATAAACTCATTAAAACCTTATTGTAGCGTGGGGCCTGAGCCCGAGTGGGGCCGGACATGCGCAGTTTAGGAGACCTACGACTCGTGTTACTGTTGTGCTAGTTTTAGTAAAGTGATTCGAACGCTAGATGTGTTATTTGTGTTACATTTGGTGGCAGCGGTGGGATTTTTTGCCATGGAAGATACTGTGAAAGCTTTGGAAGAGAAAGTGGCGCTCCTCGAGGCGAAACTTGGAAAGAAAAGTGAAAGTAAGGCTGGTGCAAGCGGCAGTTCACCGACCACGTCGCCAGAAAACCCGCTTCGCATCAAACCGGAGAGCTTCTCTGCGACGTCCGGCGAAAGTTGGGTGGTTTGGATACGGAAATTTAAAAGTATTGCAGCCCTTAACAAGTGGAGTCCTGAGCTTCAATGTCAAATATTACCCGCGTACCGGAAAGGCCTTGCCGAACAGACCTATTACAGCCTGACTGCCGAACAAACAGCCACGTGGACGGCCGTTGAACGCGCTCTGACAGATCGATTTCATCCTAAGGAATCTCGTCAGGTACACATTTCCACTCTACGAGCTAAATTAAGACGTCCTGACGAAGATCTACATCAACTGAGGTGCGACATTTCTCGTCTTGTGGAGCTGGCCTATCCGGATGACCCCCCGGATATACTCAATCGCACGGCCAGAGATTTCTTCGTGGGTGCTTTAACCCCTATTATATTGCGAGAGAAGGTGTTGGATTTAGGGCCCAATACTTTGGATGAGGCCCTAGCGGCAGCTCTGCGATATGAATCAAATCAAAGAGTGCTAAACAAGGGAAGTGCTCGAGTACTGTCTTCAACATCTGGGGAGCAGGAAAAGTTTGGCTCCCAACAGGGCACCCAAGAACCCCCAGCGTGGGCTAAGGAGCTTTTTCAACAGCAAGCTGAAATCTTAGAGAAGCTCAAGAATATTCCTCAAGGGAGGCAAGGTAGGAATGAAAGTTTAGAATCTGGACAAGGCCCCAGAGCATGTTTTAAATGCGGTAGCCCGACTCATTTTATTCGTGACTGTCCACATCAAGTCCGTCCCGACCAGGGAAACGGGAGATGGGCGGGGCGCAGCCGAAAGTGACCCCGCCCGAGAATCCAAAGGGAGCATTTTTGCCTTGTGATGTCAATGGTGTTAAGTCTCAAGCCTTATTAGACACAGGTGCAGAAGCAACAATTATCAGTGAAGACCTGTACAGTCGCTCTAAGACACATATAAACAAACTTGAGTCCGCACTGAAGCCTGTCCTGGGAGCCAATAACATGCCACTTGATGTGGTTGGAGAAACAGAAGTAACAATTCAGCTGGGCGCAATCAGGGCTAAGCATAAAGTGCTGGTGTGCCGAAGCTTGGCACAACAAGTGTTGATTGGTGTAGATTTCCTAACAACTCACAAATGTATCATTAACTTTGACACTAACACTGTCTACAGCAAGGAGGGACCCAACAAAATGGCTTTCGGATGCCTTGATAGAGTTTACAGGATCGCTGTGGCCGAAACCGTCACATTATTTCCAAATATGGTCGCAGACATACCTTGTGAGGTCCAAGGGGTAGATGACTTAGACGAATGTATGGGTGTACTGGAACCAGCGGACAAGTTTTCAGAAAGATATTCAGCTGGGGCCTTTCGGACGGCCGTGACTGTGAAAGGAGGTCGAATCCCAGTTCGTGTGTTCAATTACCTTAACAAGCCCCTCAAGATTTACAGGTGTAGCAGTATAGGGGACCTCTACCCATTAGCTGGCGAGGAGGGATCACAGGAGGAAACCAATGTGGGTGTGGGCTACAAGGTGGTACCCCCTACGGCCTCAAAGGAAGATGTTGTGGTTGGATTGGAAGCTAAACAATGTAGTGCGGTTTTTGTGAGGGACGCTGACGTTCACAGTTTATTGGTAGAAGAGATTTTCCCTATCAGCAGCGATTTGGTCCCGGAAGAGGAAAAACTTAGGCATTATGAGGTGTTGTCCACTTATGCTGACTGCCTTTCAAAGGGGCCGTGGGATTTAGGTACTGCGAAGGGCGTACAACATACCATTGACACAGGCTCTGCCAAGCCAATCCAGGTACCGCCGCGAAGAGTTCCCTTTCACAAAAGGCAAGAAATGCGCAACCAAGTGGATGAAATGCTCGAAGCAGAGATTATAGAACCGTCCGATTCCCCTTGGTCCTCTCCGGTGGTTTTAGTAGCGAAACCTGATGGCAGTCAACGTTTCTGTGTGGACTACCGCGCTCTTAACTCGGTAACCAAGCGAGACTTGTACCCGCTTCCTCGGTGTGATGACATATTGGAGAGTTTATCTGGGGCACAGTGGTTTCCTCATCTCGACCTCCTTAGGGGATATTGACAAATTGATGTGGCAGAGGAAGATCGGGAAAAGACGGCGTTCGCAACTCCGGATGGTCTTTACCAATTCCGCAAACTAAGTTTTGGCCTTACGAATGCACCTGCGTGTTTTATGAGGGCTATGCACCTTATCTTGAAGGGTTTATGCTGGTCAGACTGTCTAGTGTATCTAGATGATATCATTGTCTTTGGTCGAACACTACAGGAGCATAGGGAGAGACTGTCACTTGTGTTGTCACGCTTGACAGAAGCAGGCTTGAAGATTAACCCCAAGAAATGCAAGCTTTTGTGTGAACAGGTGGTTGTGTTAGGTCACGTCGTGTCACGGGAGGGCATATCTACTGATCCAGAGAAAATCAGAGTCATAAAGGAGTGGCCGGAGCCAGTTGATGAGAGTCAGCTGAGAGCGTTCTTGGGGACGGCTGGTTACTATAGACAATTTGTGCCAAACTACGCCCACATTGCATCCCCTTTGCACCGTGCTTGTCAAAAGGGGGACCGTTTCAGATGGACAGCTGAGTGCAAGGAAGCTTTCCGGGTCATCAAGCACAGATTGTCGAGTGCTCCCATCCTGGCTTTTCCCCAGCTAGACGTACCGTTCATCCTGGACAGTGATGCCAGTGACAGTGGGCTGGGGGCGGTGTTGTCGCAGGTTCAGTGTGGGAAAGAACTTGTAATAGCATACGCAGCACGCGCTCTATCAAAGGCTGAAAGGAACTATAGTACCACCCGGAAGGAACTGTTGGCCCTCGTGTGGGGAACGGAGCACTTCGAGACATTCCTTTACGGGCGATGTTTTCGGGTCAGGACTGACCATAGTGCTCTGCAGTGACTACGGAACTTTAAAAACCCTAGAGGCCAGGTGGCTAGGTGGCTTGAAAGGCTTAGTGACTTTGATTTCGAGGTGGAACATCGTCCGGGTCAGTTGCACGGCAATGCAGATGGACTGTCCCGCCTTCCCTGGGACGAGGGTGCATCGGTTAAGGTAGAGAGGGACGCCACCCTGATTCAGTCTGTGAATATGGAACCCTTGTCGAGAGAACGTATACGTGCAGCCCAAAACCAAGATCCTGTCCTGTCGCAAGTTGTGAGGTGGCTTGAAACTGGTGTCAGACCTGCTAGAGGCGATGTGGAAGGAGGGGGGCGCAAACTTTTGTCATACTGGTCACAATGGGGAAGGCTGTTTCTCAGGAACGGTCTGGTGTTTAGACGTTGGGAACACGAAGTGACAGGCCAAGAGATTTATCATCAAATCTGCTTGCCCGAGAGCGTCGTGTCACAAGTGTTGTGCGCCTTGCATAACGATCCTTCAGCAGGCCACCTTGGCGTCTCGAAGACTCTAGAAAAAGTGCGGAGGAGATTTTATTGGCACGGCATGCGGGAAGATGTCGAAATGCACGTTAGAAGGTGTATCCCATGTGCTGAAGTCAACGACCCTTGCAAGCTTCCAAAGGCACCCCTTATAAACATTAAGGCAGGGCACCCCCTACAACGGGTCGCAATAGACATCGTAGGCCCCACACCAAGATCTACCTCTGGCCATGAGTGGTTGCTGGTGGTCTCCGATCATTTTACTAAGTTTGCTCAAGCCTTCCCAGTGAGAAACACCTCAGCAGTCACGCTGGCGAAGAAGGTGATGGATGAATACATATGCCGTTTCGGGTGTTTCGAGGGTTTGCATTCTGATCAGGGAGCCAATGTGGATGGAGCTGTCTTCAAAGGACTGTGCGATTTAATTGACGCAGCGAAAACAAGGACAACGCCGTACCATCCCCAAGGGGATGGGCAGGTAGAGAGACTGAACAAATCTCTGGTGAAGATCCTTAGTAAGCTGATTTCTGACCATCGCCGGGACTGGGCGGACTTTGTGCCGAAAGCAGTTCTTGCTTACAACACTAGCGTGCATGAGTCGACTGGATTTACCCCTTACCGCTTAATGTTCGGCAGGGAAGCTATTCTGCCATTGGATGCTCTCCTTAGGTTCGAGACAACACCTTCCCAAGGGTCGACACAGACATACCCCGGTTATGTTGTTGAGCAGAAGCAGCAATTGGAAGAGACGGAACAGATAGTGAGAGAGAACCTCAAGCGAGCGCAGAAGTCCCAGAAAGCTTATTATGACACCAAGTGCCATGGTCAGCGGTTCCGTGTAGGAGACCGGGTTTGGTATAGAAACCGAACCAGGACGAGAAGAAAGAAATTCCTCAAGCCCTGGTGTGGTCCTTGGAAGGTGGTGAAAGCTCTTTCTGATGTTACCTATCGCATTGAAGAGGAGAGGCGGAAGCCGGGAAAACGTCGTCAGAGGAAGGTGGTCCACTTCAATTATCTGAAGCCATGCTTTTCGCCACCAGAAATCCACGAGAAGCCCTCACAGTTAACCTCTCCCAGCCATACGCAAGATACGCCACAAGCGGAGAACCTGAGGGACGGGCAGCAACCGTCTCGAGGAAGCTTAGTTGACTCTGGAGATGTCGAATTGGAATGGCTGGAAAATCCAGTTGCTACAGTCACAGAGGTTTCTCATCCCTCCCCGGAGCGTGAATCTAGTGGTGAATCTAGTGGTACATTAAGTACATGCCCTCAATCTGCTGACCTGCCGTGTCAATCTGAGGTTTCTCCAGTGAGTGATGAACTGCGTCGTGAACCGTGTTATGCTGCGAGGCCGAGACGTGAGCGAAGGGAGCCTGTCTGGCTACGAGACTATGTTAGAACAGTTGTTGTTTATCCAACCTGGCCCTTGAACTTTGTAGGAACATTTGCATGCTTAAGTTAACAATTCTCTCTTGTACCTGGGACCTTATGGGGGAGGGGGTAGTGTAGCGTGGGGCCTGAGCCCGAGTTGGGTCGGACATGCGCAGTTTAGGAGACCTACGACTCGTGTTACTGTTGTGCTAGTTTTAGTAAAGTGATTCGAACGCTAGATGTGTTATTTGTGTTGCATTATCATAAAATGAAAATGAAGAAAGGTTAGGTTTCAAGCTGTGGCCACGGTTTGCTCGATTTTTCTGTGTATTCGCTCCTAACCTTTTTCGTTTTTTTTTTCTCTGCTTACTTCCCCTTCGCAAACGTAAACGTATGTGTCTCTCATCGAAGATGCAAAATGATTTTAGTAATTATAGCGTCGTGTTTAATATTTCCAATAAACATTTGTTAATTTTTTTTCTTTAAGAAAAGCTAATTGAAATGGGAGGGGATTATGTATTAATATGCAAGGGGGGTAGGTCACTTAATCCCCTCGCATTTTAATTAGGTGTTCATTAGCCGCGCTCTTGCCTTTAAACAATCAAAGCCTCACAAAGCTTTTCAGACAGTTGATTCGGGAGTTCGAAAAGAACAAAGGAATCCGAGCTTATGTAAAAATAATGTAAGAACACTGCCGCTAACTCTAAGTAATTTTTGTTTCCCTTCAGATCATTTCTATAAACGCGTGACAATTCGGGAAACGAAATCTTATAATTAAAGCCGCACCGTGATTGCCGTATTGCGGTTATCAAAAGCTTCATATCTTTTTACGGCAACAGGGTTAATGGTTATAAATTATAGATATTGCTCGTGGTTTATGGATACAGACAAACTCTAAACTGTGAACTAACATACCCAGCGAATTCGGCATGTTAGCGAACTCGAATGTCACGCCGGAATTCGAACTCGACAAGTGGCGTCGGAAACCGACGTAAACCGCGACAGGTTTCTCTCGCTGTTTAATCTAAAACCACTTTACAAACAACAAACACGCAGGTTACGTAGTACTTTCTCAACATTATGTAAATAGTTCTGAAAAGACTTTCATCCATGTTCCGATCGCTCGGATAACATTCAAACGTTTAGAAAATAGATAAAACATATGTGGAACGAACTGACTTTTTTGTGGAACGAGCTGACTATCTTGTGGAACAACATGTTTTAACAGGATAATATATTACCAAAAGCAGCCCGCACCTCATGGAAGCAATTCAGTTAAGGCTCGATAGCTTTAAAGTTGAAAAGTCTTCATACTTAATGAGTACTTGAAGATCCTATTAGCATATGACGCCAAAACGTAGTTAATTCATGTACTCAAATGGACATTTCTTAAAGAATGTTTTTAAAGATACATTTGCAACACTAATAATGAGATATCAAATAGATCTGCATGACTTTTTCCGAGAAAATTTGAGTTTAAAACCTAACTGTGGACTGCAAAAAAGCACACACACTCAATAGATATTAGCCTGAATTTCATCCGATTACTTCAAGTCGTTATTACTCCCTCGAGGGAGTAATAACGACTCGACGTAATTAGATGAAATTCAGGTTAAATAGATATGAGTTTCTTTTGTATTTTTTTAATGAATCAGAAGTTTAAACTATGTGTTTGAAAATTACTTTGCGGTTTGAAAAGCCAAAATGACGCAATCAAGATTATTAATCCGTCGCTATGGAAATGCTGGTTTAAACGGAAAATGTTGAAATGTTAAACGACCAAACTGTTATTTCATTTTATGACACCTGTTACTTTTTTAGAACCATATATATTGTTACAGAAAACTGTTTCAAAGTGAAGTAATAGTATAGCTAAAATTCGCCACAGCGAGGAAAATGGCTTGTTTAATTTTGGTCCGAAGTATGGTCCGGATTTGGACGCAGTGTCCAAGAATTCTTAGTACACTCATCCTGGTTATTTTCAGCCCTCTAAGTTTGTACGGTTTCCGGCGTACCCAGGAAGTCTAATGTTTGTCTAGGCAACTGCAATGGTTCCTTTTACGCCATATGCATGTATTTTTGTGCTTCAAATATGAAAGATGAAAGCAATTTTCCCTTGAAAACCGCATATAATTAATCTGGGATCGTTTGACCATAAGTAGTCAATTTTTGGGAAAGTCAATTGCACTAACTGTATTGTTGCCAATCAGTGTAGAAACTTTCGTTATATTTCGTAAGGAAGTATACTTATCAACATTGATAAGGGGCGCGCAATGACTTTTTCAGATGAGACGAAAAAGCCTCCTAAAACTTTCTAGACGACAAAAGTTCCCTTAAGACATCCGAACAGGTAGATGGTTTTGAGTCTTTTAAGGCAGCAACCTCCAAATTAACCGTGAAACGTAACAGGCTGCTAAATCATAGAGAAAACCATTTGAGACACTTCTGACGTAGTATTTGGAAACATAATTGGCCGTTGGGTGCTCCTGATTGATGATAAAACACCGACTCGTATTTTGCAATGTCACTGTAAGTGGGAAATGGATATTAGGAATTGTAATTAGGCACATGACGCACGATGTAATTCAAGGAAGAAGTCTGAATTGCATGCATGGCATGAAATCATGTGACGCGTTTTCCTGAGGATGATATTGTATCTACCGTGTTACCTTTCAAAAAGATTATTAGTAAAGATTGCGCGTAGCGAGTTTGACGCAAAATTCCTGAAAACTTTCCATAGCCCTGGCCAGATTGGAGGCACGAAAGATGAGGAGCTTCAACTCAGGGTGAAGCGACTTTTAGACAATTTTTTCTCGTTTAGCACAGCTGCTCTCGTAACTGGAGGTTAAACATATTCTTCAGCCGTTTGTCAGAGTGCCGTTACATAGTGTGCTCTCCAGTCAAGGGCAAGTACCAACCCTGGGCAAGCGCGAACTAGCAGCACAAATGCCGTATTTCCAAGCATCAATAAAAAAAACAGATTTTTGGCAATTCATTTAAAGTTTCATGTTCAAGTTTTATTTGATTAAATGACCAAGAAGACAATAGGGAACTTAAAATAAACCACAACTTTCGTGTACAGGCACAGGTACTCATTTCTAAGTTAGAGCCGTAAATACGGATAGACGGGGTATTACCTCGAAGAATTACGGCTAGGCTAGAGGGAAGAGCGATGATACCGTTGCCACATCTGCGGAAAATAAAACGCGTGGCAAACAGTTTCCTACATCCACATAGGTAGCGGGCAGAAACAGCGTTTCTGAATTTTGATTTTTTACTAGTAAAGCGAAGTTCTAGAAACTTTAAGTTCTTAGGCTAAACTTGATTTAGCGAGCAAAATGTAGCGCGGCATTTCAGTCGAACCGTGTTACAAAGTCAACAGAATAACAGTGAAAAAAAAATTAAAGCGCTGACTTATTCTACCTGCTTCAGGCTGGTCCAGTAACGTTCGTTTAAGAAAAAGAAAAAGTTTAATCTGTCTTTTCATTTTCAGTCTCAATATTTTTCTTGCTATTCAGTTAAGAACCATATTGATGGGATATCATTTGCAACATTTATTGAAATCTACTTTCATGTGCAATGTTTATTTAATGTTCATCTCAAGCAACATTCCATGCAAAGTGGTAAATATAAGGTTACGTATAATCTACTTCGTTCAGTTTACAGTTATTTATTTTTTTCAGTGTTGGGAAGATGGACAAAGTTCTTTAAAACACGACCTCAGGCGCTGCGTCCACACTTCATCCCCAGTAGCGTCGCCTGCGGCTAGATGACCGGCGGTACCGGTATCGCCGACGGGTCTCATATGATCGACGCCATGGGCGATAGTTATAGTTGCGGGAGCGGACTCGTGGACGGGTATATTTGACGTGGCGGCGCCAAAAAGTCTTAGGGGCTGCTACTGGGTCTTCTAGCATAGACTTGACACTGAAAATATAGGAATAATTGATTTCTTAGGTTATTTATACATCAGTTCGTAATCTTCTTTTCCTCGCTTATCAGGACAGCCCGAGTCAGTTCAGTCTGTTTGAACTACGAGTATAGTATATTTGTGTACTATGGCTTGTTTTCAGCAATTGATATTATATATTAAGGGCCCGAGGACCATTTGATTATTGAGGATGAGGCCGGGGAAGAGGAACATGGGCTATTACTGAAAAAAGTTTAAAATATCCTCCTGCAGACTGATTTCAAGGGGAAAAAAATGTTGCAAGGAAATACATCGGAAGAAATCGAAACCTACACAGGTCATGAACAAGAAAAAAAAACAATCTTCAAGAACCTATAGGACTTATAGTGACCTTAGCTCCCACGAGTATCCTGTAGCTCAGTCGTAGTTCGAAGTATTGGGAGTTCCCGGATTTGTTTTTCCAAGACGTCTGTGTCACTTACTGAAAAACACCTTTCTCATATATTTACCACACCACGCTTAAAATTCACCATCCAATTTCTATCAAGGAAACAAGGAAGTGCAAAAATGAGTCAGTTTATTTTCATGAGAACAGAAAAAAAGCATTTCATTTCACATCAATGGCGTCGCACTCACTCGCTTTGAAACAAAGGCTTGAGACGACTCGGAAACGGCCTTTTAAATCCAGTTTCGATGCTTGTTTTCGGAAACTGAAAATCACTCTCATAACATCAAGGCCAACTTTAGAGCTCACTAGTTAAGATGGAAAATCATTGTCTGATCAAATTGTTGCGTACTGCCAGGTGTCATGACTTAACGAGTCTGTGTCTGTTATAGGTTGTCGCTTTAACGTAACACAAGCTAAAACAATCTTCAAAGTTTAAAAGAAATGGAAGGCGTGAATCGCTAACTGGTAAACTTAATCCATTGGCTATCACTTTTTTCCTTACCAGTGTAGGTAGTTTATACCGTCTGAAAACGTCACCTGACTTTGCTTAACTTTAGCGTCGATGGATCCAGGAGTGGTCTAAAAATAAATGTGTTACCTTTCAGGATCATTGCCTTCATTGTCAGTATCTTCAATTTCTTCTTCCTCGCCTTCTTCATCAACTTCGTCGTTCTCTACTGCTTCCTCAGGAGCGGGTAATTTAGTCTCATCTTCCTGGTTTTCTGTTTTTTCATCTGATGCAACAGTTGTTATCAGAACACCAAGAAAACAGGCGAGAAGAGTAATCACAGCAAAGGACTTCATAGTGGCCTACAATATGACTTTCATCCCAACAGCAAGGACATCTATGCTTAACTGTGATGGTAAACTCAAACTGAAATTTGGTGCAGTTTGTGTTTTAATACATATTTTTATTAGGCTCTAACCTACGTTACGGACGTATTGTTCTGTTTTTGGTTTCGTTTAATACCTGAAAAGTTATGTCCTGATTATCTCGACGTTGTATCCTCAGGTGCAAGACCAATTATCAAAAATTTGTGTTTAACAAAACAAAGTCCGGCAACGCGCTACTATAGCTTTAGTAACAAAATGTTTGAAAAAATGAACCTGTAACACTTTTCTCACAGAAAAGATCCAAAATCCTAATAACCCCCAGGCTAAAATGAACACATCTGAAAATTATTAGAATCTTATATTACTTTATTTTCTTAAATAAGTTTTTTGAACAGTTCATGCCAGGAACGGTTACACTCTCTAACATCTTTATTCATGCTATTTTGATAATACAGGAAGAGAGAAAGGGCAGAATACAGTATAGAAGGAATATATTATTGAGGTTACATAAATTGAGGAACTGTGTTTAAGTCTTCGAGTTTGCAGCTTCTCATTCACATTGAAGAAAGGAAAAGAAAAAGTTAACTATAATAGTACAAAAAGCATAAATAATTGTCAAAAAGACAACTACAAGGACTGATCAGAACAATATTTCGACTGGTCAATATCAGATGAGTCTTCATCGGGTTTATAAAGGAAGATCACCATTTTTTGGAAATAAATAATGTAGTTAGTGCAGCCTGCCATTTGCCAAATAGTCACCAAAATTTTAATGGTTCCGAACCTTCCTGAAAGTTTCGAATCGATGAATTTGAAACACCTAATTATTAGCTAGTGTAACTAGTAATAACCGAAGGTTACGGAGTGCGGTCGACGACGAAAGGTCAAAACGCTTTTGCTCCAGCGCTATGCTTTGCGTAAAATTTCACGTGACAGATGGTCAAAACACGCGTGATCAGATAAGGAGTGATGGAAGGTCCAAACGCGCGTGATCAAAGTGCTTGCTGTGCGTTCCATACATTCTTGATCTTAGTGGAAGTCCAAATGCTGGCTACATACATGCGACGCATGCGTAATAACAGCCTGGAGATCAGGATTGCGGGCTTCTCTTGTTGCCCGCAACTACAGTTGATATACCGAGTTTGGTAAGGACTGGTTTTAAACTTGTGAATGAAGACTGGGAAAAACAGGCTTGTACCTTGAAACAATAGATACTGGGAGGGAGATCGAGGCTTACCTTGAAGCAATCGTAAAAATGAAGCATCAAAAGCCGTATATCAGTGTTTTCAATTGAAACTATAATTCTACAAATAAAATTTAAAAATTGGTCTGCTGAATCACAATGTACTAGAATCAAAGGAGAGGGTGTCGATAAATAAATGAACCTAACTAGCGAGTTTATTTAAGGGGCCGGGGCAAGGGGACTAAGTAAAACCTTTCATAAGTCTTCCTAAATTGAGGGAGATTTTTGAAATATTACAATTTTAGACTGATATAGACTTTTCATTGTGTATCAATGTGGTATCGATCAACTACAAGGTATTAAAAGCAAGGTATTACCAATAAAAAATCCAATGTTATTGCATTCAATATGCAGACTTCTAGTATCACTAACCACTATCACTTCCGTGAGCGTTACAGCCAAATCAAAATTATTTATTATTCTTATTATATTGCCGAAGATATTAAAAGCGATATTAAAAGCGCGCGGTGTCTTCAACAAAACTCCACATCATAGCATCTAATATAGCACCATCAAATACCACTCCAGTATTACGGCCAAATTAAACTTCCTTTTTCTGTTAAATCATTAACCCTGGTTAACTTCCGAAGATTCAGTGTTGTGGAAATTAAGGATTTTTATTTTGCCTTATTTGTTAATATTAAATTGTCCTTTATTGCATATTTATGAAGAAAAAGATTTCATAACATACACGACTTTTTCAGTTTAAAGAAGAAGAGATAGGCGATGAATTTTGTAGAAGCCACCAAGGTTTATAAGGCGATGCTTCCTCTGTAGCATTTAACTGAGAAAGAATAATTAACTGTTACAGGTAGTGATAGTTGTTGGCTTCACACTAGAGCTTCAAGTATAATGTAAGTGTACTTGGAACCTACTTTGAGTGTGAAGGGTTGAAATGTACCAGCTTAAGCTTTACTTGGTGACCATGGAAACGATCCTAGTTCAAACTAGCCGAAGTTCACCGCCAAGTTCAGGCAACACCATACTTGAGAACACACTTGACCAATAAGAAATGGAAGCCATGAGTACACGATCTGCACGTGCAGCAGTTCGAAGATTTTTAATAAATGTACGTAAAGATAGACAGCTATTATTTCAAGTAATATGCTTTGTCAACAAGCTAAAAGTGTGAAGCCATGTTTTCTATAGCCTGATTCTAAGACGTCCGAGGTCGTTCGCGGTCCCTTTCGCTTCCCGGAGGCGAAAGGGACCGCGAACGAACTCGGACGTCTGAGAATCAGGCTATGTTTTCAACAGAGCGACTTAAGATGTCCAAGCTAGTGCACTTGAACCAAGTGCTTACTTGAAACCAACTTCGTTTCTAGCGTGAAGCCAATAAGCACTGCCGTAGTTACATTCCGATATGCAAATATTTGATTATTATTAGATTATTTTACATAATGTACCACTTTTCCGGTGTTTGTGAGTATTTGTTGGAGTAATTTTTACTTGACCTCTGAAATAGGGAGTAGAATACTACGCACTATTATACACTAATCTTGTTTACCCCTTGCTAGCTATTTGACACCCTTTATTGTTAGTATAGTAATACTACTACTACTACTACTACTACTACTACTACTACTACTAGTACTACTACTACTACTACTACTACTACTACTACTACTACTACTACTACTACTACTACTACTACTACTAAATGTCTTAAGTAAAAGTATAATTATGTAAAATACAGTCTATTAGTGAAACTAGCTTTAAAGCGTTCTGTGTTACACAGGGTGGTAGGCTTGTTTGAGTTCTCAGACGTTTTGAAGATTCTTTAACTCTGGGCAACAAATTATCGCAAATTATTCACGGTTCAAATAAAATCACTCTAAGCATCAGTTTAGCAATTGACGAATGAAAGGATGTTGCTCTTGAAAACTCTAATCTGCAAGGAGAGATATACGCACAGCTAAAAGCATGAGCAAATTCTAACATAGCTGTCAAAAATGCTTGCTTTTCGATTAACTACAAAATTCTCGTAACGAGCGACACAATAACAAACGCTTCTTATTGGCTGATTACAAACACGCCACAATGGTTTAGTTTGAATGAAAATTCTTTCTGTAAAACTGAGAAAGAAAATTTGCTTATTTATTCGTTAACTATCAATGAAAACTAAAAAGAAACAAAGGAAAAAGAGTCTTAAAGTCCGCCTGAAGTGAAAATACTCACATGTTCGTAAGAAGTCGTGGAGTACGGTTTGGATTTGCTTGAAAGATGTTTATGTTTGCTCGTCAAAATCCAGAAAACTTGTTTTTCAGCGAAGACGACTGTCATCCTACGTTAACCTTATATTCATTTACGAACAATGGCTGGTCATTACGGCTTCTTGAGAAGACCCGGCAGCAGTTGTTTTTGTGAGTAATAAATTCATGTCTCCTTGTGTAATTTGTCTTGTTATTGCAAGAGAAATTTTCCTGCTTCAGTCGGATTGTCCGGCGATAACAAAAGTGTGTATTTTTTTGCTGTTGAGCTTACTTTTTAATTAACTTGTTTTGTAGGATATAAAACAAACGTTAAAAACGGAGGACACTTTGTACAAATTGGATATTTTCCGACACAGACCAATTTGTGGTCTTTTCCCAAGTAAATGTCAGTCTTTACGGCAGACTTCCGAGTTTCAACGAATCATGCAGGCTCTATTATTTGCGAAACATGTCACCGCTTTTGCTGTTGCCTTGAGTGGCTAGAACGAAGCTAGATTCCAAAAAAGAGTCTAGAAAGTTTTTTACCATTGCCTTCGATTTTTGGGTACTTAGGAAAAGGGACGAAAAACAGAGCTGAACACGTCATCTTATTTACGCACGGGCGTGCGTAAATAAACATTTTGTTCATAGCGGCTCAATAGGACTTATATAGGGCAAGCACGCGCGCTATGTTATAACAACAAATTTTCAAACAATCGATCTCTAGCGTTCATTCCATTCATTCCATTTTTATTCCGTATACATTCATAGATCTTGGTGTCGTAAGCAATCTGATTAGTTCGCTTTCTCGGGCCAACCAGCGATATTTACACCCTTGCGAGTGGATGATGAAAGATCCTGAATTCACAGACAAATATGGCCGTTGAAAACTTGGTGTTTTTCCAAAGCTCCAAAGTACGAATTTTTAAAGAGAAGACAGTCCTGGCCTTATTTTTTTTTTAACCCAAAGCAAACTTTTGAATTGTTTGGACGCCGTATTTTGATTCAATCTAAATTTTTTGCGAGACGTTAACCACAGTTTGTTCAAGGGCCTGAGCTGGACTGAACGAACGTCTTTTTGTGGACAGGAGTTTCAGAAGGAAAATTTTGCCTCGAGAAGATTGAGAGGAAAGACAAACAAAGCAAATGTTAGGAAAGTGCTTCAATTCTTGTTCGAAAACTGCACGAGTTATGGTGCGACCGATTCCACAGTGCGCTGGTTTATTACATACTTTAGTGACCAAGCTCATTGTTGCGTGGTAGAAAAGCAAACCTCAAAATAAGATCTCTCAGATGGGACATCGCAAAAAATATTTAAGTTACGTGAAATTTACTTTCTTCTATTTACAGTTACTTTACGTATTACTGTTACAATGATAAGTTTTTCAAAGAGCAGTTCGATTGGAGCTAGATGCCTTGAGGGCTCACTTCTTTCCAAAATAACCTTAGCCACGGTAGCGTCGATAACGGTTATGTCAATATCGCCGACGTGTCGGATAGCGAGGGCTTACACGGTACCTGTAGTAACGGCCCCAAGCTTTCGGAGCTGCCACTGGGTCGGCTTTTGGTATGGAGTTTGAGTAGTGGATAAGGCACCGGTTACTCCTTTTCTTTGCGGGGGAATGCCATTAACTTTCGGGGGAATACATTAACGCCGGTGACGTCATACATATCATTAACATAGGATGATGTCATAGTTTAAATTAATGACCATGACGTCATGCATCCATTAACATAGGATGATGTCATAGCCTATTTTCAGCTGGCAAGGAGTAAGTGACGTCAGAATACCCTAGGGGTTGACGTCATCAAAAAATGTTGACATCATAATTTATAAATAGAATAGTGATATCATGTCCCTACTTGGTCATGATGATGTCATATTTTTTCCAGGTAAGATGATGTCAGGGTTTATTTTTTACCTGCCAGTTTTTTCTATTGTTTCAAAACACATAAAATGGTCATTCCTTACCAAGCAAATCATTTACGAATTGTGAGAAGAAGTCATGAATTTCAACCAGTTAATCACTTTCGATTTTGACGTTCCCCTCGAAATCTTTGAACCATGGGATGATTGGGAAAATGAGTTTGAAAAATTACCACAGGTAAGTGCTCTCTGTTTCTCTGTATTTTGAATGAACGTTCTCTCTCTGGTCGAGTATTGTTTCCAATTTAACCAAGTTTTACTTTTTTAGGTTACTGGACGGCCTCACTTGAACCAAATACAGAGTGGAGCTGGCAGGAAACGACTAGCAGAGGTAGGTTTTACAATACCAATTAAGGTACCTTTAGGTTGTTCGACATACTTTATTTATAACCACGAAGAGTTCAGGAGTCGTAGCTCGTTAAATCTCTCTCGTGAACTGAAATAGTC
This sequence comes from Porites lutea, assembly GCF_958299795.1. Lineage (NCBI taxonomy): Eukaryota > Metazoa > Cnidaria > Anthozoa > Scleractinia > Poritidae > Porites > Porites lutea. Next base: position 58,804,310 of record NC_133201.1, on the reverse strand, counting down.
CAAAAATACAAATAGATAAAATCACAAAAATTAAGAAGTTATAAAAGTAAAACATAGAATACATAAATTTAGCAGTGGTTAAATGGTATTTGCATATTAACAATTATAATTTATTGAGAAGAAACAGCTTCTACAAAAGTTATCTTACGATTGATTCGATTTAGATAATATGATAAATGAAGCCAGTTCTTAAGTTTGACGGACTTAAATTATTGTTTTACAAAAACAACTTATGGTATAAATAAAAGAATGATAAAACCATGCAGATGAAAGGCTTTGTTCAATTGTTGACGTAATTTTGAGGCAAGACCGCGCAAATAATACTTGTCGCACGGTGTCTCTAAAACGGATTGTAAATCCGTCATTAATACACCTTATATTTTTACAGGATGAAGAAGATATTTCTTCCACCAAAAGGTCTCGCCATGTATGTGAAATCTGTGGAAAAGTCTTCACTCGACCAGATAAATTAAAGCGCCACGAAAAAACACATACCAACGAGAAACCACATCAGTGTAATAAGTGCGACAAGTCGTTCCATCGCAATTGGGATCTGAAACGCCACGAGAAACAAGTCCACGAGAGACGAGCGGCTTAGCGGGAATATCAGTGTTCAACCTGTGGAGAGACATTTCACAATCTGGCCCCATTTATAGCACATCAGAAAACAGCTCACAGCAAACCCTCTACGACTGCAAAACGTCCACGCCAAGACGACTCAGGTAGGAAGACTCTTTTGCAATACCAAAATAACATTTTGTATAAATTAAATGATAAGTACTATGTAAATTTCCTTCGCAACGCATAATAGATAGTAGGATGTGTTGAAAAAGTGCTTTATCGGCCTTTGTTTACAGTAATACCTTACTGAATATAATAGAGGTCACACCTTGTTAAACACTTCTTTTGTCCTTAAAACCATAAGGTCCGATATCAGGGTCATTTCAAAGAGGACGTATCGTGTGACTTACATCGACATTGTTCCCCTCTACTAGTATATACCGCGGTAAGGTTCGGGGTCACAAAGTCATTTCAGGGTGACAAATGGAGGTTTAAAACACAACATATTTACCGGTAAATATAAGCCGCTGATTGCAAATTTACTTTTGAATCGGAAATAACCTATAAAAACAGAAGCTAGAAACTGATAGAATTTCAGTGGATTTAGACAAGTCATTGTAAGTTCACAATATATGGAACAAAACGTAACTTTTACTTTGAACACATTGGAGATATTCTATTTAGATAGATGTATACCTTTTTTTTCCTTCAGAGCAAAAAACCAAGAAAATAAAGTCGACCCCTATCGAAAAAAGACAGTCAACTCCAAGTTCTAGTTGGCAGCAAGAGCCAAGGTCTATCACCGATCTCCCTGAAGCACAACAAAGTCTGGTTCCCGAATACCGCAACCACTGGCATCAAATACGCACTCGTTTTAGCCGCAAAAATCGCCTTTTGGACTGGTACAATTTCCGCCTGTCATCTCTCCAACCTCAAGAACTTATCACTCATTTGAATAACATTTTTACTGACCAGTCTACGGTGTTTAAGCTGAATGTGTCTTTTGGTTTCATTCTACGCAACAATGAGACCGGAGCACTTCAATATTATTATGCCTCCAGAAATAATGAGCAAGTCTTTGAAGCGCCCTTTCAAATTACCACCGCAGCTGACCTTCAGCAAGTTCGTGAAGCATTGCTAAACCTTGACGTCTTGGAATGGGTACGTCAGCGACGCCCCAACTCTAAATGGGTCGTAGAACAGGTGACCAATATCACTTTCTTCGTCACCAAGCTACGAGGTCATCCTATAGGGAGAGGTACTTACTTGCCTTCCTATCTGGCCGAGAACCATGGTTTGGTCGCCTTGGATCGCAACCACCAGACCGGTAAAATCTACAGCGACAATTTGTGCTTCTTTCGCGCTTTGGCACTCCACAACGGTTGTCACCCAAAGAATCTAGAGCGGGATGCACAACATTACTATGAGCGATATAGAGAATTTTTTCCTGAGAAAAAGAAATTTTGTGGTGTAAAGCTGAAAGAACTGATCGACCTAGAACACCTCTACGAAGTCAACATTTTTGTCTATTCCCTCGAACCCACTAAACCCGATGGAGAGGAGGGAGAAGAAGACATCGAAAAAGAGGAAGAGGATTTCGCTCCTGAGATCGCTGCGCAGTTGATTCACCGCTCCCTTTGCCACTACCCAACTACGCTGTACCTCAACCTGTACCAGAATCACTTTTCCTATATTAAAGATTTAAAGAAGTATGCCAAGTCCTACAGCTGCTCGCGATGTGGAACATTGTGGAAACACGTTGGTATGTTAAATCGTCACGAGCGAACCTGTGAAGCGAAAGTTAGTTACCAGTTTCCAGGAGGTACTTACAAGACCCCACCAACCATCTTTCGGTTGCTTGAAGACGAAGGGTTGACTGTTCCTGAGCATCTCAAGTTCTTCCCCTACAGAGCTACCTTTGACTTTGAGTGTATGTTTACACCTGAGACAGACCTTAACGATACAGAGAAACTGACTTGGGACGCTAAACATATACCCCTCAGCATGAGTGTCTGCTCCAACGTTCCAGACTACGACCAACCAAAGTGCTTTGTCTCAGATGGGGACTCTAAACAGCTCGTCAAAGAGATGTTAGAACACCTCGTAAAAATCAGTGAACAAAGTTATGACCTATTAAGAAAAGAATTTAACTTTCTTTTTGAAGCCATCGACCAAAGGCTGCAAGACATGAAGCAAAAATCAGAAGCTGGTGAGCCTTCAAAAACTAACACAGTAGAAAACCTCACCCAGGAAGATAGCGATGATGAAGGAGAAGATCTCATGGACACAGATAATGAAGAGGAAGAAGAAATCGAGTCTGAAAGCGAAGAAGATCGTGTCTTTATTGACGATGACGTAGTAGAACAGGGTGCCTCTTTTTACAGGGCCTTAGATCGCGAACACGAGGATCAGAGTGAGAATGATCAGGAGTGTGAATATGATAGACCAGAGGACAACAGCCCAGAACCTAAGCAGAAAAAAGTGCACCCTTTAAAGAAACTGAGAGATCGTTTCCAAGAATATCTACAAGAACTTCCTGTCCTGGGCTTCAATTCTGGTAAATATGACTTGAATGCCGTCAAAGAATTTCTGTTTCCTGTCCTGGTCCAGAATGAAGGCGTTCAGTTTACTATCAAGCGTAACCACAATTTCATGTGCCTAAAGACCCCACATCTTCGCTTCCTCGACGTCACCAACTTTCTTGCTCCCGGTTTCAGCTACGACAAATTTCTGAAGGCCTACGAGTGTCCTCAGACCAAGGGGTTCTTTCCTTATGAATGGCTGAATTCTCTTGAGAAATTAGAACACCCTTCCCTTCCACCTCACGAAGCGTTCTTTTCTACGTTAAAAAACAAGAACATTTCTGATGAAGACTACCAGTACTGCCAACAAGTCTGGTCGAACAATAATATGCAGACCTTTCGAGAATTTCTCATCTGGTACAACAACCTAGATGTCCAACCTTTCTGTGAGGCCCTGGAAAAAATGTGCGCCTTCTGGAAAGATAAAAAGATCGACATGTTAAGACAGGGTATTTCTATTCCCGGTGTGACCTTGACGTACCTCTTTAACACCCTGGAATCTGACATCTTCTTCTCTCTGTTTGACGAAAAAAACAAAGACCTGTACTATCTCTTTAAGAAAAATATGGTGGGTGGCCCCAGTATAATATTTCATCGATATCACGAGGCGGGAAAAACCAAAATCAGAGAAAAAGAAATGGAGGATCAAGGAAAACAAGCAAAAACCTGTCAAAAGATTGTTGGATACGATGCCAATGCCTTATATCTATGGGCCATCATGCAAGACATGCCCACCGGATCATTTACAAGACGCCGAGAGGAAACTGGCTTCAAGAGAGAAAGTTCTTCCAGGATGGCAACCGAGTGGTTAGAGTGGAAGGCACATGAAGGAGGAATTTTTATACGCCACCAAATGAACAATACAGAAAAACGCATTGGTGAAAGAAAAATACCAGTGGATGGTTTTCACGGTCCTTCGCAAACAGTCTTTCAGTTCCATGGCTGCTGGTGGCATGGGCATATCTGTTATCTTACTAAAGGAAAAGAAATGAACGAAAAGAGAAAAAGACCAATGGCGGAGTTACGAGAAGAAACCAAAGAAATCTCCAAGTACATCAAGGATCAGGGGTACCATCTTGTGGAAATATACGAGTGCCAGTGGCGTCGAATTAAGAAAACAAACTCACAAGTTCAGCAGTTTCTTAACTCCAAGTTTAACCGCCCTCTTGATCATCACAAGACTCTGACACAAGACCAGATCTTAAGCGCAATAAGAAGCGAGTCCCTCTTTGGAGTGGTCGAGTGTGATGTTCGAGTACCTGATGCACTAAAACCCAAGTTTGCAGAAATGTGCCCCATTTTCAAAAACATACAAATTTCAAGAGAAGATATTGGTCAGCACATGCAAACCTTTGCTGAGGAAGGGAACATCATGTCACAACCTCGAAGAAGTCTCGTTGGTAGCTATTTTGGTGAGAAGATCTTATTGGCTTCCCCACTCATTAAGTGGTACCTGGAGCATGGTCTGGAAGTGACTCATATTTATCAAGTAGTGGAGTATACACCCGTTCCCTGTTTCCAACCCTTTGGGGAAGCTGTATCGGATGCTAGACGGGCTGGAGATGTAGACCCAAACAAAGCCATCATCGCAGACACCATGAAATTGGTAAGTTGTTCTCCTATTGAGGGAAAGGAGGAAGAAATACGTTTTAAGGTACAAAAAACTCATATCAATGTTGTCTTTTTTCATAGGTGGGGAACTCGAGTTATGGAAAGACGATAACCGATCAAGAACGCCATCGAGAAGTCCAGTTTTGTGAAGAAACCAAAGCGTCCCGCTTAATAAACAAACCCTTCTTTAGACAGATTGAACTGATTGATAAAAATACGTTTGAAGTGCAATCTTGCAAGAAAAAAATCAAGTTGAACCTTCCCATGCAGATAGGTTTTTTCGTTTATCAATACGCTAAACTTAGAATGCTTCAGTTTTATTTTGATTTCATGGATAAGTATCTTGATCGTAGTGATTTTCAGTATTGTGAAATGGACACCGACTCTGCCTATATCGCGATCGCAGGGCAATCGGTAGAAAGTTTAGTAAAACCAGAGTTAAGAGGAGAATTTGAAGCAGACAAGGCCAATTGGTTTCCACGAACCGACACTCCAGAACACAAAGCTTATGACAAAAGAACACCAGGTTTATTTAAGGAAGAGTGGACAGGGGCAGGAATAATTGGTCTAAGTAGCAAGACCTACTATTGCTTTGGGGCCTATGATAAGTTCAGTTGTAAAGGGGTTAACAAGAAAACAAACGACATTAACAAAGAAAAATATCTTAATGTTCTGTTGACCAAACAGAGTAGTCCAGGATTAAATAAAGGTTTTAGGGTAGTCAACAATAGCATGTATACTTATGAACAAGTTCGAGATGGGTTTTCCTACTTTTACCCCAAAAGAAAAGTGTTGGAGGATGGAGTTACCACTATACCTCTAGATATATAAAATTGTGTTGTAAATTGATTGCTGTATTAAAAAAAATGAGTATCAAAAATTGTAGCGTGTGTGATTCATAAATAAAACAATTTATAAAAAACGCGTTTCTTGTAATTTTCTGACTTAAGGCGCGAGTGCGTTCCCGCGCACAACTTCCTCACGCGACCTTCTCGCGTGTTCCACTTAATTTCTGCCCTTTATGCCCTTTGTGCTCGTTGTGCCCTCGAAAATAAACGATAAATTTCGTGTCGCAAATAGATTTGTTCAGTTTAAAGTCTGATTTCGTACCGTTAACATGAAAAAACTAAAATGCAAGCATTGTCCTGTTCCCGGCTGTGGGTCAAAATTTTTAGTTCGATTAGCAAACCATTTGGCTCAGGTACACGAGCTGTCTGACTTAGAGAGAAAATATTGGCTCCAGTTTGCTAAATTACAAAATACCAACATGGTTCGTGTATATGATAAAGATACTCCACCAAAGACCATTTCTCTATAAATAAGAGCAAACGCAGTTGAACCAGTCAGTTGTCAACATGGACCCAAGGTGGAAACACCCCTTTCCTGCTATTGTAGCTGGCCCCACTTGTTGTGGAAAAAGTCAGTTTGTCAAACACCTGTTGGAATCTGGAGAAGAATTAATAGACGGAGCTCCTGAAAATATCATTTGGTGTTATGGGATATACCAACCGGCTTACGATGAGATGCTAAGGACTATTCCCAACATCACGTTCGTCGAAGGAGTTCCTAGTGATTTAGAATCCATGATAAACCCAACCATTCGAAATTTAGTGGTCATTGACGATTTAATGCAGGAGCTTAGCAACGATCAAAGAATTACCAATTTGTTTACTAAGGGCTGTCATCACCGAAATTTAAGCGTTATTTTCATTCTTCAAAATATTTTTCACCGGGGAAAAGAACTGAGAGACATGAGTTTGAATTGCCACTATTTGGTAATGTTCAAGTCTCCGCGGGATAGCAGTCAAGTCAGTCACTTGGCGAAACAGATGTTTCCCGGTCATGTCAAATACATGCAAGAAGCGTTTCAGGATGCGACAAAACGCCCTTATGGCTACCTGTTATGCGACCTCAAACCGGAAACGCCTACCGACTTCCGGTTGCGCACAAGCATTTTCCCTGGAGAGACTCAGCTCGCCTATGTCAGAAAGGTATAAAAAAGCTCCATCGTAGTGATTGATATCAGTTGAGTATGGCCCAGCGACTAAGAAAGAACCACGATTTTCTTAAGCTCCTTGTCAAGTGTACCCCAGCTCAACGTAAAGCAATTTTGAAAGCAGCCGACGACGCTTTAGTAAGAACCATTTGTGAGTGTGTATTCAACGTACTTAAAGAAACAGCCCCTGTCAGTAAACCGGCAAAGAAAAAACTTCTTAAGCACAAGAAAGCCTTGACTGCTTTAGCTGAAAAGAGTACCCCGCTAAACAAGAAAAAGCAAATCTTGGTACAACACGGAGGAAACTTTTTAAGTGTTTTGCTACCTCCCGTTCTTCGGGTGTTGAGCTCGCTTCTTACTTAAGATGAATCATACAAGACGTATGGTTCTCGTTCCTGAGAACACTCTGGAGCGATTGCAGCAACGCCAGCAGATATTAACACCACCTGTAACACAAACTCTGAAAAATCTGGATAGCCAAATGGGGGATATTTTAGAAAATAAACAGCTTGATGATGAGGAAAAGGCGAAGCTTTACAATCAGGTGTTGCAACGGTACTTGACTTATTACGATCAGCGGAAAGGCCAGCCTCTCCATGTGAGGTTAACGAACCATAAAACAACAGAAACCCCCAAACCAGTTGAGAACGCAGAATCTACAGAGGAAGCTTCTCCAGATAATTCTCTTCCAACAGCAGTAGAGCTAGAGGTCATGAAAAGTGTACCGAAAATTTACAAAGCTGGGGCTAGGCAGTTGTTGGATAAAATTAAAAAACACCAGGATGTGTTGCATTGGAATGATAAAGGAGAGCTGTTGTATGAAAACAAACCAATCCCAGGTTCTCATGTGGTCGACCTAGTCAACGACACATTGCGTCACCGAAAAGGATTTGAACCAGTGGGGTGGTCAGTGTTTGCGAGGGGCCTGGCGCGAATGAATGTACCCGAAAACTTGGTTCGTAATCCCCAACGTCAGAGTGCCATAAGAGAGTTTAAAGCAAGAGTGAGAGAGGAGACCCCAGAAAGTCCTTCGCGTTGGCTGCCCACCCCACCTGTGACGTTATCTTCTGCCAAAAAGCAGAGGCGCAGAGTCGAGAGTCCTCGCCCTCAGGCTGTTCGATGGTTACGATTATAAATCATGACAAGAGACTTTTTTATTGTGAAACACAAAACTTTATTTTGCTTAGTCAATAAAATGTGTTGAAAAGAAATTACATGGTGTCTGTTTACTGAACTTAGTGTTGTGCTTTTGCTCTTTGCTTGTTTACATCAGTACGATATTTCGGAAAACTTATAGGAAAATATTTTTCAATAAATCGTTTTACAAGACGATCATTTTTACTTGTGTCTTTAGAAAAACGATGGACAATAGTACTCATACTTATTTGCCGACTACGATATAAAGCAAAATACAAACAGTAATGTCCGCAGACTTTTGAATAGATACTTTGTAATGTCACAGTATTAAAAGTCCACTGGTTAGAATTGTTGTTTAAAAAGGTAGTAAATGTTCCTGAATATTTGCTGGGTGGTGATCCGTAAGAATCGAAAAATTCTCCCTCTTGCTCCTTGGTGAAATAAAACGCCACCCAATGCGAACCTGGCTTGTCACTCGTATCCACATTGGCGATAAACAGGGCTGGGTAATGTGAAACACCTGCAGGCAGCCGGTCTGAGGGATACACGCCTTGAAACACACCTCGTGTAAATTTATCCTTTCTCAAAATAAGGGTCAGTTGAGTAGTGTCCATTTTTAGTTTGTGTAGTCGAACATCACGTTGCGGTTCCCGTCAACTTCAATCACGTTTTGGAATTCAGCGTACACGATAAGGTTAACCGTATTGGCCAGTGGTTCCTTGAAATGAAGCTCAGCGCGCAGGTTACCTTGCTTTATTAGCTCAAAATGGTCACCTGAGCAGTGGTCTGGGGACAAGTCAAAGCAGAATGCTGTGTAACCAGAGCCATAATCGCTTCTACTGATTTGATTACCCGCATCTTGGGATAACTTTCCAGTGCCTGAGAACAGGCTTTGATAGCCTGCTATTACATTTTGACCTCCAGCTTCGTCAAAATTCAAGAACAGAGGTTTCCGAGGAATTTGCTCTCCGTCCACATAGACACCCACTTGAGTTAGATTGTGGTGTTTGAAGTTGAACGGGTTGGTACTGTAAGTTCCATTGTATGCCTGAGTATCCACTAAGACCAGCACGATTCGTTTGGGGATGTGACCCAAAAAGATGTTGTCGGGGTTAAAACTGCTAAATCCTCTTGGAATAGACAAAACTTTACAATCTATTCGGCGAACCGGGTACTTGGCGCTGGAGTGTTTTAGTGCAGCAGCATGGCCAAGTATAATAGAAGAGGCCAATTTCACCTTGCGAACGAACAAGATGGCTTCTGTGATTACCACCTTGAAAGTTGGAGCGGCTGCTGATGACATCAGACAAAACGAGTTCTTGGCTCGGTTCAGTTTGATTCTTAAATTCACTCCATTTAGCATCAACCGGTCTTGAAAGAAAATGTCGCTATGAATGGGCCCCATCATATCCACAATATGACTTTCTTTAGTGAAATCATAGCGAACCTTTAACCCCTTGTTTGCGGCATCGTCTGCAGCCACAGGGTTGGCAACATCCATTTTTCCAGGGGTGTCTTTGTAAAACATGGCCATAGAAAGTTGACTTGTTTTTGCTTCTTCTCCGTAGTTTAGCAAGGTTTCGATCATGGCGCGATAAGGGTAGGTATTGGTGGATGGAGAGATCAATCGCTCGTTCAAGGAAACGTCCACTTGCGAAAAAAGGGAATGTAAAAACAGGTTCACGGGACCTACTTGTGTATCGCTATCTATGGCGGTTCCATTTGCTTTTGTGATCTTGGCTTTCACAAATAACTGAGTACGTGCCAAGTCCAAGTACTCATCTCCGGTTCCCGAAACATAAAATTCGATCGGACCACTGTCCGTGATGTTACTGATGGGGTGGTACTCGATCCATTGCCCTTTGGTGATAGAGGTTTGTGTTGCAGGAATGGTAAAGAGATCCAACTCTGATTTCGTACATTCCTGAGACTCGTGATGCACAAAGGCCATAGCTACTTCCAGAAAGAAAATTTCTCTTTGGGCTTCTTTTGCTGAGGAGATGTTTTTGCCTTCTTGCCTGGAGGCGAACTGATTTTGGTTCCTTGCGCTTTTCTTTTTATAGATTTTTTGCCAGCTCCTGATTGTCCCTGCAATGAATTTTGGGAAGGTAGACCGAGGGCTTGTTTCGTGCGCTTTTGGACTGCTGTTTTAATGTTATCTCCATCAAGAACATCTTGGGCGACATTGACACCCGTTTGTAAAGCCTTTTTTCCAATCACCTTAGCACCCTGCTGAAGGTGAGGCATCGCCCAGCGAAACAGGCCTCTGAATATGGACCCTAGTCCATAACCCCGCTGAAATCGAGCACCGTGAAACGCCGGTAAGCTCCCACCTTTTTGTTTGGCTTGATTAACATAGTACTGTTCGTACAACTTGTGATTTGGAGTATGGAGTTTTTTCATCTTAAAAGTACTGAGGTGCACTTTGACGAAAATGAAGTGTTAACAGCACTCTCCCAAACTCAAATGGTACAGACTCTCCTGTGTCTGTCTTTATATCGACTTCGACGGTTTCAAATTGCTTTCTGCTGACAGGTAAATATTGGGGGCGCAAAAATGATTTACTGACTCGCTCCCCGACCTTTCCTTCTACAGGAACAATTCGAAGCAAAGGTACCAATGCATCTCCAACATATTGTGACTGAATAAGATCACAGTAAATGAAAAGGTCGTGAAAGGCATACTCCAAATCCACTTGTCTTTCAGCGGTAGAGGTATTAGAAATAATTTCTTCTGGTGAAAATCCCAGCAGGTATCCAATGTTACCAAAGAAAAGTTCTACGTTATTTTGTAGGTGAACAGTCACCTTTCTAGTGAACGTATCGTAGGAAAATGTTGCATCGTCATTGAAGCGCTTTACATTCTCGATCAGCCCTTTCATCTTTGATAAGATATCTTCAATGGAAGAATAATGACCCGGTGGTATAATTAGGGCCTCCCATATTCCGGACAATTCTTGGTTCCGAAGGAAGAATCGATTACCAAAATTTCCTTGGACATTATTCCAGCTGTGAGGATAATGAATTTCTGTTAACGCTACTTCCCAGTCCCCCGTCAAGCTAACGGTTTGAGGTAAACCAACATGGTACTCCGTTAATGTGTTGTTGGGAAACTTATCGAGGCTGCTATTGCTTGGAAGATGCAGGTAAAACTGTGTTACCTCCATCGTTTCGTGTGTTCAAATGAACATTTATTCCTGGCGTTCTTAATTTATAACTATACACAACAACCTTTGTTTTCAGTTAAAATAACCCTTTTATTGGCTTCACACAAAATGTTACAACTTTGAGATATTACTTTCTGCTATCCAGCTATTAAACTTGTCTGGGTACCCTTTCCATTTTACAAAGTATTCAACTATTCCTTAACGCTTTCGCTTGCGCAAAATCTTTTCAACGCGGTACACATGATCGTTCTTAATTATTTTCTGTAATTCGGGTTCATAAAACGTTCCATCTAAGATCTCACCTGCATCATCCTTTAGTTTGTAAACGGGTACTTGACGCGCCATTCGTTTGTATACAGTAAACATTTCTTCCGTGAAATTAGGCAGGTAAGATTTTTCAAACATTCGCTTCACTTTGCTGATCCTAACACGATCTCCCACTTGAAATTTAAAACGCACACGCTTTTCAACGTCATTACCGTACAAAGTATCCCACACTTTAGTTTCATTCGCTTTAGTCACCTCACTCGGTTTCATTTTAATACTTCGGTGGTAAGTGTTATTGTAAGAGGATAATAGTTGGGCTAGTACATTGATATAGGTGAGAGTGTTTTTAGCTGTGAAATATTTGTACATCTTATTTTTAAATGTTCTGTTAAAACGCTCAACTACTGAGGCCTTGAGCCCAGAGTTTACAGAAAAAAAGTCAATGTTGTTGTCACGCAGATAAGTCTGAAACACTCGATTAAGAAACTCTGTTCCTAGATCCGTTTGCAGTTTGCTGGGTTTGCGACCAGTAGAAAGGATCTTTTGAAAGGCTTTGACCAGTTCTTGACCTTGTTTTGACTTCAAAGGCAGCACCCAGGCATACTTGCTGAAGATATCTATACAAGTGAGTAAGTATTTATAGCCCTTGTTGTAGCGACTGAGATTTTGAAGATCGACCAAATCCGCTTGAAACTGGGCATCTATTCCAGGAACGATGACTCGGCTTCTCTTGTAGCGTCTTCGCGCGGGTTTGTGAAGAGTATAAACATCCTGCTGACTCAACCAATCTCGGACTTGTTTACGCGATATCTTGTTCTTTCCTTTCTCTTTGACTGCTCTGTAAACAGCATCTAAACCACCGAAACTTGCGGGTTGACTTGGGTCGAGGTAGATGCTGGCTAGTTTTTTCTCCATCACAAAATTCCGAGTTTTGTACAACCACTTTACCACCGCAGCAAGCTAACACACAACGTATGCGATTGAAAATGTGTTCAAAACCAAAAGTGGATGATGGCGGACAGCAACCCATCACTAGTGTTTACCTGAACGGTAAAAGATGTAATAACTTCTCTCTCCCTGGTGCTCCTTTATATAGCTACTGTGGAATCTGGGTGAGAGTGGGAACAAGAAGATGAAATAGTAGTTCCCATTCCTCCTCAGTTAATCCCAGCTGATCCGCGAAGTTCAAAAATACTACTAATCGTCCCCAGTTCACTTCGGAAAAGAGTTCAGAATGGAGTTGCTTTAATTTTTCGAGATTTGAGCCCGGTAGTTTAAAAAAGTTGTCTTTAAGCTTTTCCATTGCACTTGTAGATATTGTTAAATTTTTTGCTGTTAAGCGGTACCAAGAAAACTTGACTCGAAGCAAAGAGAGAGAAAGACCCATCTTAACTAAGATAAAGACAAACACACACTGACGGAAAATCAAAACATCAACTCATTTTATTACTTTTACAAACAAAGCCTGTTTTGAAAGTCATTAATTACAGAGTCAATTTCCATTGGCTCTTCGTCTTTTCTCACTACTTGTTCAGGGCATTCTATTTCTGCTTGTTGGTCGCTAAAATCCTTGCTCTTGAAGCCATTAGGTCCGTCATGTATAGCGCGTAAGACACGACTCTTAATATCACCATCAAAACCATCTACCTCAAGTGAAGCTAGAAATATGCTGGTCCAAGGCATCTGTTAAGTTTCTCATTTAGTTTTCATTATTTTTAGTTTCATTTCATTTCCAGTGTTTCATTTACGTCATTGCTTTGTTTCTAATACTCCCCCTGGATAGCTCTTATTTCAGTCGATTGCACGTTTCTCGCATAATACAGTAGAAGAATAAGTTTTTGTGTCATTTAGTTTCGTTTCGTTATTTGGACGTTTACTGTGTGGGTCAGATATGTAAGTAATTATTTTCGTTTCCTTTCGTAGATATTTTTGTTGATTTAGTCTTCAGGTTATTGATTTAGTACTTTATTTGTCCCCTCGTGGGCATACATGTGTACATTTCGTAACAATCTCGCATATTTTGTTATTTACTAAAGTATGGATATTTCAGTTACCTTTCTACTAATTTTATCTTCATCGAAAGTCAATATATAAGCATTTTATTTAGGTTAGCAGATGTATTTGTTAAGTGTTTTCCATGCAACAATAATATTCTTCATGTGCGGGGTTCCGCCCCCAAAATGCACAAGCTTGTACTTTGTCATTCAGCCTTTCGTACACAATTATGTTTTATCGTCCTTTGTTTCGATCGCTACTCGTTTATATCTTAATTTCCCCTATAAGTTAGTTCATTTAGTTGTATTTGTTTTTTAGTTTACGAGAATCATTGATCGCTGGCAAGAAATAAATCAAGTTGATTACATCACACCATTTCATCGCCTGCAAGTTTTTGTTCTCCGTATTTAAATATCCCCGATCAGTTAGCGACACGTTTGATTTGATAGTAAAGAACATGATCGTCGCTTCGCTGTAACAGTAAAATATCTCCACATACAAGAACGTTACAAGATGTTTGAAGAAGAAAACGCCAAAGAAATAATCGATAACCTCCTCAGCGCATCACCCGCTGTGTTAGCTAGTGAGGATGTCATGCAACAGCGTAGAACGCGTGACCGGAAACCCACGGAGAAGGGACGGTTAATGAACATTTCCATGCTCCAACAAAAGAGAGACGCCGCATATAAAAGGATGGTAAAGCAAATCAAGAGGATTAATTCCTCCTATATGACCTGCGAGGACATTGAATGGTTTTCTCAAGAAAGAGATAATCTCGATCAGTTGAAAGAAGATTTCCATCAAGCGTTCACCGATTATCATGAGCTCATGCTCACGGAACAGGAAACTGACGCCTCCTATAGGTGGTTTGACCTTAAAGATCGCGAGTACCAGGACTGTCGTTTGAAGATCAGTGGTCAAATACACGCCCTTGAGAAGGAAGCAGCTAAACAACACTCTGTGAAGAGCTATCGTTCAGGAACAAGCAGAACAGGTAGTACGAAGACGTCTCACGTGTCAAATTCCTCCGCTCGGTCGAGAAAAATAAAGGCCGCTGCGAAAGCCGCCAAACTAGAAGCTCAAATGAAATTCCTCGATAAGGAAGCGGAGCTTAGAAGACTGACATGTATGAAGGAGTTAGCAATGGCGAGAGCTGAACGAGATGCCATGAAAAGTCTCGAAGAAGAAGAAGAACACGAAAGGGCAAATACGTTGGAGCAGGCTACACCGAAAGTGGTTCCTGTGAGAAGTAAATTAAACGAAGATGCTCCTCCTTTCGTGCCAATGCAATCTGGGCCACCCGCCAGAACGGAAGTTAAGTTCAAAGCCTCTCCGAATCCATTTGCTCCTCCCTTGTCGCACGAATCACCGCAACCACGCAAGGTTGAATGCAGATCAGATACGCCTCTTAATCCCTTTCACACCCCGTCACCGAAACCGCGAGGTGTGTCTGTGAAGACGGAACCTAGAACGTACGATTCGCCGTTTTTTGCTTTAACTCCAACACCTCCTGGACCAAGTCAGACTCCTGCGACAGAAGAACGTCACTCGTCTTGGCCAGTGAATCCTTTTTTGTCACCTGTATTGAAGTCAGAAGTCGAGATCTCACCCCCAAGTCCAAGTGAGAAGGCTTTACAGGAAATTATAAAGCTCCAAGCTAAGCAGACTGAGCTTAGCGCCCTCATAGCGCAGCAACAACGAGTGAGTTCTCTCCCTGTGCAAGAACCTCCAATCTTCAGTGGAAATTACTTTGACTACCCTATCTTTACAAGAGCCTTCGAAACCATCATCGAATCAAGAGTTCCATCGGACAGAGAAAGGCTTTACTTTCTTAACAAGTACACTGAAGGAAAAGCAAACGATGTTATTAAGGGCTTTGTCACTCTGAACTCTGATGATAGCTACCAACGGGCTAAGAATCTACTTGCTCAAAGATATGGGGACCCTCATCGTGTTTCTGACGCCTATAAGTTCCGATTGAAGGAATGGCCACAAATAAGCGAAGGTGATAGTAACGGTCTCCAAGCATTGTCCGACTTTCTTGGCCAGTGTGAAGAAGCAATGAGAAGTATACACTCCCTAAACGAGTTAAACTCCACAGAAGTACTGAGGCAAGTTAGCTCAAAGTTACCATCTTACTCTGGTGTGAAATGGTGTCGACATGCGTTCGATAAGAAGAAGAAAGGTGAACGAACAATCACCTTTCATGACCTTGTGAAGTTTGTCAAAGCCGAGGCTGATCTAGCCACTGATCCTGTTTTCTCCCCCGATGTGCTGAAGATGGAAAAGAAGAAGAGTCCTGAGAAGCAGAAAACAGGCATAAACCGAAGGCGTCCACCTAGCCTGAACAGCCTTGCCACTACGGGAGAAGAGTCAAAGGGGAACTCGAAGTCACCTTCTGGTGAGAAAACTGACTCAAAGTTAAAGTGTCCGGCGTGTTCAAAGTCCCATATGCTGTACAACTGTGAAGAGTTCAAGAAAATGGACATAAGAGAGCGCCATGATTTCGTGAAGTTGAACTCACTTTGTTTCGGCTGTCTTCAGCGAGGTCACCTCTCTAAAGACTGCAAGCGTAGACTTACGTGTCAGGAGTGCAAGAAGCCGCACCCAACAACCCTCCATTATGAAACTAAGAAGCAAGCCAAAGAACCACAGAAAGCGATGGAGAAAGAAGATAGCTCAATCCCAGCCATTAGTAACTGTTCTAGTACAGATAGCCAACGGGTCGTCATCAACTCATTAATTGTACCAGTGTGGCTTCACCATAAGGACAGTCCCAAACGGGAGATTATGACTTATGCTCTCTTAGATGAAGCTAGCGATACCACATTCATCAAGTCTGAAGTTCTCAAAGACCTTGGCCTGAAGGGACCTGAAGTTAAACTCAATCTGTCCACAATGTTAGGACGACAGGAGATTGCTGTTGAGAAAATAAGCGGTTTGGTTGTTGAAAGAATCGATAAGAGAGTGGAGATTGAACTTCCAAAGACATATTCAAGATCAAATATACCTTTCAGAAGAGACCAAATTCCGAGAAAGGAGACGGCAAATGAGTGGCAACACCTTCAGAAGATCGCCGATAAGCTGTATCCATATCAAAGTAGCATGGACGTAGGACTGCTGTTAGGCTGTAATTGTCCGAGAGCGATCAAGCCACGAGAAGTCATTCTCGGGAAAGGAGAAGATCCCTATGCTGTTAGGACCTTGCTTGGTTGGGGCATAATTGGTCCCGTGATCATGCCTGTATCTAAAGAAGAAGCTGATGAAGTTGACGACGATTTTGTAACATGTAACAGAGTTTTGGCATACGAGACAGGCAGCGATTGTTCAAGAAATATTGCATTTGTAACTACCAGTCAGACGAAGGAGGAAATCACCCCTAAAGAAGTAAAGATGATGTTTGAAGCCGACTTCTCAGAAAAGGACAGAAACAGTCAGGCTCTCTCCCAAGAAGACAGAAGATTTCTGGCGACTGTAGAACAGGGCATTCGCCACTGCGAAGATGGACACTACGAGTTGCCTTTGCCTTTGAAAGAAACCAGTCCAAGCCTTCCCAACAACCAAGAAGTAGCCGTGCGTCGCTTAAGCCAACTGAAAAGGAGGTTTAAATCTGATCAGAAGTACAAAGAAGACTACACCACCTTCATGGAAAATTTAATCAAGAATGGCCATGCAGAAAGAGTCCCACCTGACGAATGTTTACTCCAAGGAAGTTCTCAAGACAGCAAGTCAAGTTTATCTGATAAAGGAAAAGTTTGGTATATTCCTCATCACGGCATATATCATCCCAAAAAGCCAAACAAGATCCGGGTGGTTTTCGATTGCTCCGCGGAATTCAAGAACGAGACCTTAAATAGACATTTGTTACAAGGACCAGATTTAACAAACAATTTGGTGGGAGTCCTCTGTCGGTTCAGGCAAGAAACAGTAGCATTCATGTGCGACATAGAGTCGATGTTTCTTCAAGTAAGAGTATCAGAAGAATGCAGAGACTTCTTGAGATTCCTGTGGTGGGAGAACGGAGACACGACCAAGGACCCGATAGAATTTAGAATGACTGTCCATCTCTTTGGAGCGACATCATCGCCTGGATGTGCGAACTACGCCTTGAAGTCCACTGCTAACGATAATGAAGAAGAACTTGGCTCAATGTCAGCGAACTTTGTACGAAGAAATTTTTATGTGGACGACGGCCTCAAATCTGTCACCTCATCAGAAGAAGCAGTGAACCTTATTAAAGACGCTAAAGAGATGTGCCGCAGAGGGGGTTTCCGCCTGCACAAGTTTGCTTCAAACAAGAAAGAAGTTATAGAAGCCATTCCAGCCGAAGATAGAGCTGAAGAGATAAGGAACATAGACTTGGATTCTGAAGCCCTACCGATAGAACGTACCCTTGGTGTTGAGTGGTGCGTCGAGAAAGATTCATTCCAGTTTAGAATCACGTTGAAGGACCGTCCATGTACCAGAAGAGGGATACTCTCCACAGTCAGCTCCATATACGATCCCTTAGGTTTCGTGGCTCCACTCCTCCTTGAAGGAAAGAAGATCCTACAGGACCTGTGCAGAGAAAAAACAGATTGGGATGACCCAGTTCCTGAAGTAATTAAGACGAAGTGGGAAAAGTGGAGAAGTGAGCTGTTCACTTTGGATCAGTTATCAGTTCCGAGATGCTTCAAGCCATCAGATTTTGGATACATCAGTAGTGTAGAGTTGCATCACTTCTCTGACGCCAGTACCCAGGGGTACGGCCAATGCTCATACCTCCGCTTAAAGGACGATAAAGGCCATCTCCATTGCTCGTTGGTGATGGGCAAAGCAAGAGTTACACCACTCAAACAAGTAACGGTGCCTCGTTTGGAGCTTACAGCTGCTGTGGTTTCTGTAAGAACAAGTAGTCAACTACAAAGAGAATTAGACTACGAAGAAATGACAGAAATCTTCTGGACCGATAGCAAGGTTGTTCTCGGGTACATCGCTAATGAAAGTAGACGTTTCCACATCTTTGTTGCAAACAGGGTGCAACAAATTCAAGACCACACCTCTCCGGATCAATGGCATTATGTGGACACCAAACTTAACCCTGCAGATCACGCCTCTCGCGGCCTCAGTGCACAACAGCTCATCAAGTCAAATTGGATAACCGGGCCAGCCTTCCTGTGGAATGATAGAAGTCAGTGGCCGACATCCCAACTATTAGGAGTACAAGATACTCGACAGTTATCATCTGATGACCCCGAAGTAAAGAAGTCTGTGAGCCTCGCTACAAACGTACAAAAGTCCTCTGCAAGCATTTCCAGTCGATTGGCGTACTTCTCCGACCTTCATCGAGCAAAAAGAGCTGTCGCATTATGTCTTATTTTTGTGCAGAAGCTAAAAGAAAGACTGAAGCACAAGTCCCTCCTGGTCGTAGAAGAGAAATCAAATACAACAAAGAACCCCTATACAGTCATCCAGCTTCCTTCGATGACGGTGGCAAGTATGCAGGATGCAGAAACGCGAATCATTAGGGCAGTTCAAGCTGATCATTTTGGAGATGAGATTGGCACCTTGACCTCGCTCTCACCGCCGGGAGACCCAAAGGATAAAGCAAACCTTTCCCAAAGGAAAAGATCTATGAAAAGTTGCAGTTCTCTTGGCAAACTCGATCCTTTCCTGGATGCAAGTGGAATCGTACGAGTAGGCGGGCGCCTCAAGCACGCTACGTTGTCAGAAAGTGTCAAGTTTCCAATTATTTTGCCCAAAGGAAATCACATCACAAATCTCCTTATCAAGCATTGTCACGAAGAAGTTAAACACCAAGGGAGAGGTATGACCCTCAGTGAAATTCGTTTCCGAGGATTCTGGATCATTGGAGGATCCACTGCTGTAGCCACCCACATCTCGAAGTGTGTAACATGTCGCAAGCTAAGAGGAAAGGTACAGGATCAGAAGATGGCCGACCTACCGGTCGATAGATTAGAGCCAGCACCCCCTTTCACCTTTTGCGCAGTGGACTACTTTGGACCATGGAACATAAAGGAGGGAAGAAAAGAAGTTAAGAGATACGGAGTTCTCTTCACATGCATGTCGTCAAGAGCAATTCACTTGGAGTCAGCGAATTCTTTAGACACCAATTCGTTCATTGACGCCTTTCGAAGATTTACCTGTCGAAGAGGCCCTATTCGCCAATTGAGGTCCGACCAAGGAACCAACTTCGTCGGAGCAAGAAGGGAACTCAGAGAAGCCCTTGAAGAGTTCGACCATGAAAGGATAAGGGCCGAACTACTGAAGAATAATTGTGATTGGTTCTCATTCAAGATGAACGTGCCTGCAGCCAGTCATATGGGGGGGATTTGGGAGCGACAAATCCGAACGGTGCGAAGTGTAATGTCTGCGCTTCTAGAATCAAACGGCACCCAGTTGGATGATGAGGCCTTTAGGACCCTCCTGTGCGAAGTAGAGGCAATCGTTAATAGCCGCCCGTTGTCAGTTGAGAATTTGAATGACCCAAGTTTGGAGCCTCTTACCCCGAATCACTTCTTGACAATGAAGACAAAGGTTGTCCTCTCTCCCCCGGGGATGTTTGAGTCAACTGACCTTTACACCAAGAAACGATGGAGAAGAGTCCAGCATTTGGCCAATGAATTTTGGACCCGCTGGAGGAAGGAGTTCCTCCTAAGCCTTCAACAACGCAACAAGTGGAAGGAGCCGCGAAGGAACCTAACAGTTAACGACGTCGTGATTGTCAAGGATGACACCCTGCCAAGGAACTGTTGGCAACTCGCTCGTGTCAGCCGGGTCGACATTGAGAAGGATGGTTATGTGCGCAAAGTCCAGGTTGTTCTGGGAGATCGCCATCTCAGTACCGATGGAAAGAAGATTGGGCCAATCAAGTACCTAGAGCGTCCAATCCACAAGCTAATCCTTTTGATTGCCCGTGATGATCAAGCAGAATGAAGACCGAGGGTAGATCCCCGACGAGGAGCCTTAATAATTGAACTTTGATTGAAATGTGTTTTAAGTTAATCTCTTTGAATTTACGTGGGAAGATTATTGGTTTTGTGAAATATTCTATTTCAGGGGAGCCATGTTAAGTTTCTCATTTAGTTTTCATTATTTTTAGTTTCATTTCATTTCCAGTGTTTCATTTACGTCATTGCTTTGTTTCTAATACTCCCCCTGGATAGCTCTTATTTCAGTCGATTGCACGTTTCTCGCATAATACAGTAGAAGAATAAGTTTTTGTGTCATTTAGTTTCGTTTCGTTATTTGGACGTTTACTGTGTGGGTCAGATATGTAAGTAATTATTTTCGTTTCCTTTCGTAGATATTTTTGTTGATTTAGTCTTCAGGTTATTGATTTAGTACTTTATTTGTCCCCTCGTGGGCATACATGTGTACATTTCGTAACAATCTCGCATATTTTGTTATTTACTAAAGTATGGATATTTCAGTTACCTTTCTACTAATTTTATCTTCATCGAAAGTCAATATATAAGCATTTTATTTAGGTTAGCAGATGTATTTGTTAAGTGTTTTCCATGCAACAATAATATTCTTCATGTGCGGGGTTCCGCCCCCAAAATGCACAAGCTTGTACTTTGTCATTCAGCCTTTCGTACACAATTATGTTTTATCGTCCTTTGTTTCGATCGCTACTCGTTTATATCTTAATTTCCCCTATAAGTTAGTTCATTTAGTTGTATTTGTTTTTTAGTTTACGAGAATCATTGATCGCTGGCAAGAAATAAATCAAGTTGATTACATCACACCATTTCATCGCCTGCAAGTTTTTGTTCTCCGTATTTAAATATCCCCGATCAGTTAGCGACACGTTTGATTTGATAGTAAAGAACATGATCGTCGCTTCGCTGTAACAGCATCTTTGGTAGCTCGCTGACGTACATTTTCCACGACTGACCAAGCTTGAAGCCAAGAGCCTTACACACACTTTCAGCATTGTTCAGGACGGCATTCAGATCGATTTTTTCAACCACATCTTCTCGGTAGTACAACCAAGAATCCTCTTTATCCATCATAACACACGAATGTTGTCTTTGACTTGGGTGCTGAATAGCACAGTCGTGACAGCGATTCAACTTTTGTTCTTGAATTAGTTCTTCAACCATATTAGCGTAAGTAAGTTGGAAGATATGGCCGATAAGACCAGCTACACTTTGCCGTTGAACTTGTTCCACTTCATCAATAGTCAATAGACGCCCACGTCTCGAATCAACGTGAATGTTTGAAACCATCTTGTTTATACTACTGAATCTCGAGAATGATTTGCTTGGTAAGGAATGACCATTTTGTGTGTTTTGAAACAATAGAAAAAACTGGCAGGTAAAAAATAAACCCTGACATCATCTTACCTGGAAAAAATATGACATCATCATGACCAAGTAGGGACATGATATCACTATTCTATTTATAGATTATGATGTCAACATTTTTTGATGACGTCAACCTCTAGGGTATTCTGACGTCACTTACTCCTTGCCAGCTGAAAATAGGCTATGACATCATCCTATGTTAATGGATGCATGACGTCATGGTCATTAATTTAAACTATGACATCATCCTATGTTAATGATATGTATGACGTCACCGGCGTTAATGTATTCCCCCGAAAGTTAATGGCATTCCCCCGCAAAGAAAAGGAGTAACCGGTGCCTTATCCACTACTAGTTTGCACTGAAATCAAAGGAAAATTCACTCAGTTGGAGTTTTTATATTGGTAATCCGTCATGTACATTTTGTCTCTTATCAGCATCGATTTTAGTCCCATCGAATCCGGGGGGCGGGAGGGGGGCACTCGACCAATATTTGGGTATAGGTGAGAGTTTAAGACCCTGACCCTGTTTAGGAAAAAAAAATCCTAAGAAACATACCCTGTTAGGACAACACCCTCAGTTTTATTCCCTGTTTAAGGACAAAGGACATCATGCACACTCTCCTTTTTTAAAGCCATTTTTTGGCTATTGCAGTAGACAGCAAATTCACGTTATAGTCATTGCCTTTGTATACTTGGAGTACAAACAAAATTCATCTGGCAAATCAAATCAATCGTACAGGCAAAGCCCTGTTTAGGACAGACTCACAAGAAATTATATACCCTGTTAAGGACAAAGACGTCAAAAACCGTACCCTGTCGAGCGGCACCACGCCGTAAAGGCCATATAAGGGAGCATAACCCCCCCCCCCCCGTCCCAGGCATCGGGTGTATACAGTTCCTAATGAAAACTGTGATTGAACTTAGCTCAGCTTTAGGGTCGATAGCCCGGGGAGTGACCTTTTTTCATAAAGTGAATAAAAATTACCTTTCAGAATAATCCACCTCATGTTCATCATCAATATCTTCGCTTTCTTCTACTTCGTCTTCTTGATCAACTCCGTCACTTTCTACGGCTTTCTCAGAGGTGCGTAATTCGCTTTCATCTTCCTGATTATCAAATGGTTCGAATGGCCCATGTGACGAAATAGTTGTTATCAGAACACCAAGGAAACAGACGAGGAGAGCAATCACAGCAAAAGACTTCATGATGGCCTGAAATATGAGCTTCACCACACCAGCAACGAACGTTACGGACTGACTGAGATGGAAAACTGAGAGTGAACTTTCGTGCAGGTGGCTTTTTAATTTATAGTTTCGTTACGCTGACATTTGCATGTGGGGTGTGCTATATTTTTTTTTTTTTTTTCCGAAATGCCTGAAATGCAAGTAAAACTACTGTAGCAATGTCGGTGCAACCCAATATCGCGTTGTAGCTTCAATAACAAATAAAAAAGCTTCGAAAAATGGCAAAAATCACGACATTCAAATCATCTTATTTTAGCTAAAAATCGATATTATTATTACTAGGAGAGTTAGGGAACTCAGTATAGCGATGGGCTATTTGTTGTCAAATCTTCATAAAAGACACCGTTATGACGACATCATAATGGGATTTTATGGCAAGGCATTTCATAATGGTTTGCAGGCCAAGGCGGCAGGTTCCAAGCCTATCTTATTTCCAGCCAATCAGAATTTAGGGCGTTCCGGACTATATCATTCTTAGGGGCACCTTTCCATGTGTTCGCCCCCTTTCGATCGCTCACCATCACGTTGTTCACATCGCTGGTTTGAACCAATTTTCAGCATTTTCCACCACCTCCCCTTCCGCCTGCCTGCGAATTAATTCCTAGTGTGTTTCTCTTTCTTGTCTTAGTGGGTGGCGGTTTTTTCCCCCACCTTTGCTGAAGAGATATTTAGTTTATTATATATTGGCAGATCTTGAAAATAAAGTTCGTCACCTTTGGTGGCCAAATTTTCTCCAACCAAATCCGACTCTGTTTATCTCCTCAGCAAACAAGTGCGCCGCCACGCAGAGCTCTTGGTCACGCAATGCAAGGTTTTCAGCTTCCTTCTTACCGGAAAAATGGCTTGATATAAAATTTGTTTTTGTGGCAGAAACGCTTTGCTGTCAAGTATAATAGACCTTCCAGCAGATTTAAAGGCAGCTAGCAAATACACTCAATCCAAAATAACCTCCACGCTACAAATTTAAATGCTGACTGATAGTCAAAAGAATGATTTTACTTCGCCCGTGAAGTGGATATTAGAGCTGTATTACACTCTAATTTCATTGTTTTCTTTTGTCTTTTTTGTAACTATTTGGCACTATTTTTTAGTAAAAACAAATGTTTTATTTTGTGCAAACTATGCAAACTATGCAAGTCATGTACATGTGGCGTGGCTTGTGCTCCTTTACAAGAAGGAAAGAAAAAGAAGGATCAGTTGGAGAAAGCAATAATTTTAACAACTACAGTACAAATGCCATTAGTTAATTAAAAATATCTTATATCGAGAAACGCCAGGTTACGAAAGTCCCAAATGGTTTTTAAATTCGTCATAGCAGAAATGAGTTCGAAATGGTTGCGGAGTTGCAGTTCTAAATTTGTTAACAAAGGTTGATAACAAAATCGACCTGTGCCGTATCATGAAACCATACGGGGACGTAGAAGAGAGTTTTATTTGATACTTGCACATGATATAACTTTTTTTTTGTTGTGTTCAATTAGACAATCGCGAAATTGTAACACAGGTATTTTATAAATGTTTTTCAACTGAACTAATAGCTCTTCAACGAAATGGTCAACAACTGAGGTGTAACTACCGATTGAGACAGTTTTTATTTGAGAAGGGACTTGGTAGAGCGTGTCAACCATATAATTGTGGGAATTTTCACAGTGCTACATTTGGAAGTATCGTCAGATTTCAACAGTATACTGTTAATCCTTTTAATGTCAACTAGGACAGATAGAGTGATTTAACTTTATCGGCGAAATAGAAAGTAGACTTATACTAGCCAGTATTTCACTTTAATTTCATTGTTTTCTTTTGTGTGTTTGTAACTATTTGGCACTGATTGTTTAGCCTGTTCCAGGTGTTCAGATAGTGGGAGCGGTGCAAAGTTAAAAAACAGATGAAATTAGAGCGGAAACTCTCACCTCTCCCCCTCCCTCTTTTTTTTTTTATTCGCGCTCCGTTTTATTTCACACAGCATTTTCATTCACCATTTTCACCATTTTCTGAAACTCACAGAACCCTC
The DNA here is from genome assembly GCF_958299795.1 of Porites lutea. NCBI lineage: Eukaryota > Metazoa > Cnidaria > Anthozoa > Scleractinia > Poritidae > Porites > Porites lutea. Next base: position 58,779,425 of record NC_133201.1, on the reverse strand, counting down.
AAAATTTAACAAGCGAAGTTTATTTTTTGTATGCGATACAACACATCACAGAACTACTTTCTAAAACCATAAGATTTGTTAAGTAGCCACGGACAAGACTAAAATTTTCTTATTTTATCTGACCTAAACTCGGTGTCTGCAAACGAGCAAAAAATCGGGCATTTTTGAATTGATCTACAGCGCACAACTAAAACGACAGAACAACTCTGACAGCCAAATTGCAGTCTACTATCATCCATGTAACCAAAACACTAATAATCATTTTGGGCCATTGAAACAGGAAGAAATTACAAAACTCACATTTGTTATAGTTTCCAATCTTTTTCTTGCAAACAGGCCGATCCCTTCGTGTTTGTTTTAAGTCCTCTTCGTGAATTTTCTTCCGTATTTCGCTGTAAAGTACGCTCAGCAGCTGGAGGACATATCAAAAAGCTCGAAATACTGTCTAGGTTACATTTTGAAAGGGCAAAAAGTGCTGAACGATAGGATGAAACTAGAAAATAACAAAGCGACGCCATCTTGAAAATTCAGCACTCAGGAGGGACTGGCACTAGTAGCTGCCTTGTCCACGAGTGATGAATTACCAAACAGACAAAAACAAACAAACCGGCTTATCAGCGACTTATTACGGTCCTTTTTCTTCTTCAATTACTACTTTCAGTTAAATTGTTGTCGTTTTTTTTTGGTGGAGTGATGGGGTGTGGTGAAGGGGTGACCAATTGGCATTATTTTATTCAGTCTTGATTTGCTCTTCATTCACTTCATTTTGAGTTATCCCATATAAGTCTTAGCGTTTCTTTGGACTCTTTTTTGTATCATCTATTTGCGTCAGTCTTCAATCACCGTCCATGTCCGAAGGTCCACTCATCTCCTGTTCATGATTTCATGATGCACAGTTTCAAAGTCCGGAAGGCTTCGCCCGAAGGTTATCTCTTTCAGGCATCAGGTGTATCAAAGGGTAGCTAGGAAATCACAAGTTGAAGTATGTGAAAGGAGAGGAAAATATTTCATTAGGTATTTTAAAGAGCCTATTATTAAAATGCTTCGAAGGAACACGCCTTATGGCAATATCATTTACATGTTAAGGTTACTCGAAAATGACCGGAAGACCTCCTTTCTTACCGATTTATTCTCACGAAGCAGATATAAAGGGTACAACTTTTTAATGGAAGATACACGAAAGGGGTGCGTTTTGTCAAAAATAGTATATTTAAGGGTAAGGGACTGGACCTGGGGGAGAAGCCTCTCCGAACAAAGCTTTATTGAGTAGCCTCCCACCCCCTCCCCCTCCCCCACTCCCCCTTCTTTCCTAGAGCTTTCCACAAGTTGCTCGCCAACTTTTTGGCAACTTGTAGTATTTCGAGCTACTTTTTTCGTTTCAAGCAATTTTTTGCATAATTTCTGAGCAATTTCTCTAACTAGTTTTCTTCCAATTCTGAGACATCTGAGCAACTTTTAGTGCTTAAATTGGCCTTGCTTCCATATTGCACACAACCTCGTCCCCAGGGCTTTTCCCTTAAAAAATGGGTGTGGCGGGAAAAGGCCCTGGCATCGGCTGGTCACGTGCACAGCCTAAATATTCCTGAGAAGCTAATTTATATGCAACCCGCTGGTTTTTCGCTGACAGAAGTCGAAGGGAGTAACAATGGAAAATACTAGCATAGAAAACTATGTCAATATTTTCGCGTGTGTGCGATTCAAAAGCTGAAGATTAATTTAATTGTGCATTATTCAAATGCTATAAGTTTATGAAAGGGCGTACCGGCTCTACGTTGTCACGTACAAAATATATCAAATGCTTCAGAGTTGAGACAAGCTGTTATTGACTAGTACTTTGACCGAACTTCATGGAGTCGTAAGTGTGATTTTGTCCAATGTCAAACAACAATGCGGGCCTTTGCCTCCAGGATTGAACTTGATTGAAATAGAATTGTTCATCAAAATGCTTTATGGATTCTGGTCTTCTCTACAACCTGACCATGAAACAAACAAATCTCCGCGCCGGATGCAAGTCAGCCCACCAGCCAGGAACGATGACAGGTCGCCGATCTGAAACATTTGAAGACCTCTGATATCTTTTCTCTTTTCGAGGATAAATACAAAGGATTTTCCTTATATCAAAGGGAAGATAAACTGATCGATTGGAATCAACTATAGCTCCGTCAATTTTAAATGGACCCAAGTCTTTCTTTGTTACCAGCCGTTTGATGCAGAGGTCAATCAATTTTTTTAAAAATACAGGTCATACAGGCTAAGTCGAAGTCAACGCTTGTCGCTGTGATATGACTGAGAGTTAAGGTGAATAGAACTAGGCTGTGTACGGCAGCCGTCTTCGCAAGAAATGAAGGAAAAAAATCTGAAGAGTCGAGAAAGCGGACTTTTCCAGTACATACTTTATGCATGTACGATAGCTGGCTTGTTTGTCATTTATACCGCTCTATAAACAGAAGTTTTACAAATGTTACTCGCTGTCCCCTTCATAGAAATCGAAGGAAAGCAAAAAATTACCAAGGCCAGTATCTGTGACAAAAAGGAAATCTTGCAAAACCTTTCGTTAATCGTTAAGAGCCATAAGAGGCCGCCCAAGATCGCGCGGTGTGAAGTTACGCATAATTTTAGCTTTTCACATAGCACTAATTTATTACACCCAGGATTTTAGGGTGTACGAGGGGACACGTGACCAGCTGATGCCAGGGCCTTTTCCCGCCCCACCCATTTTTCAAGGGAAAAGCCCTGGGGACGAGGTTGATATTGCACAGTGTTTTAGTAGAAAATTTATGAATTTCCTATGAAAAAGGAGACAGATCCTCACCCCTTGGGAGTAGATGATGGGCGCAAGATGCAGCCAGGCTGCCAGGTCAGAGGTTTTTATGAACAAAATTCAAAATGGCGGACGTCGATTTACAGTTGACTGACAAGAGTGTCTGAGGTGAAGAAGGTCATTCAACAATTGTAATGGCTCATACTGGAATTTTTACAAGATTAATAGCGGAAAGCGCGCGCAGCGGAGCACCATGGGCAAGAAAATGTGGTAAACTACCCATCCGAGAAAATTTGGTAATCACGTGACCGTACACCAACCGACCGCCCGACCGTCCGTCCACATCACAGGCATACCAATGTAAAATAATTCAATCAACATGGCAACCCAAGTGCAACTCAAGGTTTTATTTTGAAAAAATCGCATGGCCGCCCGGACTTTTAGAAAGAAAAAACAACAACAAAGTCGTGTCTTTTTCGACGTTCTTCTTGATGTTTACACTCACGTGCATAACAGAGAAAGAGCTAGAGCGAGTGATTGAAAACAAAAGAGACGAACTTTGTAGGGAGAAAAACATGAAAATTCAAAGCGGTGGTGAGACAATGAGAAATGCTAGCGGCCAGCAAGGAGCGGCCAGCAAGGTGAAAATGAGCGGCAGTGAAAAATAAAAGCGAACATGAACACAGGAGACAAAATTGGGTAAGCGCATACGACGACGTTTTAGTCCTACAAAACAGAGTTGTAGTTGTGCAAAACAACGGCAAAGAAAGACAAAAAGCGTGCAAATTTGTTTTTTTTTTTGCTAATTAGAAAAAAAAAGTGTGCTGCACGTGCAATTTGTTTTTTTACTAATTAGGTCTATTGATCTTGATTCCAACTTTATTGCTGTCCCCGTTTAGCATTACACGATTAAATTTTTTTCGTTTATAAGCATTATTAGCCAGAGCTTCGCTTTTAGCCCTGGCTAAATCTATATATTATTAATATTGATTTGTAGTCTTTACTCATACATTTTTTGTTTTAATTGTGGTTTACGGGCTCCTGATGGCGGACAGAGTTATCTAGCAACGCTAATTACGCTGCAAAATTGAACAAAATTACTTTTTTATACTCTACCAGGAGCCATATATATAAATCGGGGTAATAAACCGTAACTGGATACCTCTTCCAGGGATGGGGCTGACCTCATCGAAATATATATCATAGCAATTAAATGTACTATTTTTAGCACATTTTGTGCCATCTCGTGTGACTCGCGCGCGCATTTTTTTGCAACAGCGAAGTGGAGAGGATTAACAAACGAAATGGCGTTGGAAATTACCTCCGTAGCAGATGAATAAATTCCGTTTCGGTCATCATTGCCTCCTCTGAATTTAAGGCCAGACCTTGACAATTACACTAAATGTGAGGACTGTGAACGTGATTCTGCTTGTGTTAAACACCGTAGCGAGAGTGTTTTTGACAAATCCAGTGACGAAGAGGTGTAGGAGATGTCAATTCTTTCACAGCCATACCAGCAAACAAAAAGGAACCCAGTGGCTGTAAACTTCCAGGTGTACGACTTCTATCAATGATCAATATGACGGAAAAGGTACCAACTCGAGAACACTCAGGCCCCTTTTACAAATTTTTGAACCGCCAAAAACTTGCACGGATCCGCCTTTTCTTTACATACGACCCGCGGAACCGTGAAGTTTTTGAGCTGCAAACAGTATTGCAATCTATGGAGAATTTGCACGTTCCCTCTAAACGGGCTGCACAGGTAAAAAATTCGGCCGGACCCGTGACGTTTAGCTTGTGTGGACCGTGCAAAGAGCATACTGAAAAAGAAGTGAGCAGGAAAAAAAATGAGGGGAACGGGTACGGAGTGAGAGCCGTAGGAACTCCTATAATGGTACTCCTTCCGGATCCTTCCGGTAAACAAGATTCTGGTAAACCCTTAGGCTCAATTACCAGCCGCTGTTCGGGAAAAAGAGGATCAAAGACCGGACTCGGGAGACGGCGGAAATCGAGCCTAGTAAACACTTCGAATGGTTTATTTTGATAGCTCTTGTCAACAGTCTATTACCTTATGGAAATGCGAAGTGATAGCGATGAGATCATCAATTGGAAGGCTTACTTTCAAAAATTACTTCGTCCGCTGTCTTGGCCTCTTTGCGGCCTAAAATGCCCGCTCCGCACGCTGATTCAACTATTTATTTTAGGTAATAAAAATTATTGCAAATTTTACAGCCAGCAATATCCACTGCCCGTAGTTAGCCCGCACGCTTAGAAACTCGGTTGATATATAGCAAGTCTAGCTAGCTCGCATGAGAGCGAAGTTAAGTGATTCATAAAGAGATAAATAGATCTTTCATATTATCTACATTCACGGGACACCTCGAAATGAGAAGGGAATGAAACAATGCCAGTTTATCACCAATTAACCTGCGATCAGGCGTTCTTCTTTTTTTTTCCTTTGAAAGAAAAACAAGCTAAATTCAACTAAAAGAAGTAATTGAAGAAGAAATAAGACTGGAGTAGGTCACTGATAAGATGGTTTATTTGCTTTTTGTTTTTTATATTACTGGTAATTACAGGAGCCCATAGGCTCCTGGTAATAGTTCGTAATGGCCAACGTTCGATAAAGAAAAATTCTTACATGAATCCGAGGCTTTCTGGTTACATTTCTGTATTGGGTTTGGTTTTCTATGTACTCAAGTCTCTTTTTGGAATTACGAGACAACGGAGTCGTGAAAAATTTGCAATTTTTGTCCGTATTTTAGATATCGAACGCAGCTACTAGTGCCAGTCGCTCCTGAGTGCTGAATTTTCAAGATGGCGTCGCTTTGTTATTTTCTAGTTTCATCCTATCGTTCAGCACTTTTTGCCCTTTCAATATGTAACCTAGGCAGTATTTCGAGCTTTCTGATATGTCCTCCAGCTGCTGAGCGTACTTTACAGCGAAATATGAAAGAAAATTCACGAAGAGGACTTAAAACAAACACGAAGGGATCGGCCTGTTTGCAAGAAAAAGATTGGAAACTATAACAAATGTGAGTTTTGTAATTTCTTCCTGTTTCAATGGCCCAAAATGATTATTAGTGTTTTGGTTACATGGATGATAGTAGACTGCAATTTGGCTGTCAGAGTTGTTCTGTCGTTTTAGTTGTGCGCTGTAGATCAATTCAAAAATGCCCGATTTTTTGCTCGTTTGCAGACACCGAGTTTAGGTCAGATAAAATAAGAAAATTTTAGTCTTGTCCGTGGCTACTTAACAAATCTTATGGTTTTAGAAAGTAGTTCTGTGATGTGTTGTATCGCATACAAAAAATAAACTTCGCTCGTTAAATTTTGAGGGTTCTGTGAGTTTCAGAAAATGGTGAAAATTTGCTTATAAAAATGGCGTCCGAGGGGGTCGAATAAAGTGATGCTCGTATCTCTGATACAAGAACAGTGAAGAACCTATGTTTGGTATATTTGTCCATTACACCACCAGACCTATCTATGATGTTAGTATGAACTTATTCTGTTGACCCTATTCCGTTGACATTTTTAACATTTTGCCCGTTTTTCTCTGACAACCACTCTTAAATCCACTTTGTAGACCACAGGGCCCAGTTGTTCGAAGGTCTATAATATTAGCGTTTCTTTTTCTTTGTTCAAAAGTATTTACTAGGATAATTTTCTCTATCCTTTTTAGAGCATCCAATAGTCACATTGTAGACAAAAAGAATTAATTAAGCTTTCATATCTGAATTCAAATGTCGCACTAACCCTGGGTTATCTTAACCAAGATTTGAATAACCCGGCCTAGAGTTTTTCAGCAAAGTGAGCTTGTCCGGCGGAGATAATTTATGAAGAAAAAAATGCAAAACTTTTACACGTCAGAAAGTAAAAGAGTTAAGGAATATTTTCTGAATAACGCAATGCTTAACTTTATTCGCCGAGCATTTATTACAAACTTTCTTCTTAAATACATGCAGTACAGTATTACAGGGCCGGAAGGAAAAATATTTCGACGAGGTCAGGCCGTTTTCGGGGAAGTCAATCGCTTCACTATTGAACACTTTAATTTCAATGTACACAAGTTTTTTACATGCTTATTAGTTAGAGATCAGTCTCATACGGGTGGCCATGGCTTCCTATATACTCAGTAATAATATCACTAACCTACAACTAGAGTAGATGAACTTCAGCATTGTACGTTGGCAGTTATAATTAGAAATAGTGATCATGTAACAAACTAGTGAGGTTGACGGTGCTTTTATTTATTTCTATTATACATTCAAAATATTTCCCCGATTCTGATTGGCTAAAAGCACCCGCATAATTCACCATAACTAGCTACTGATGACCAAATTTGGAAGAAATTTTGAAACTATAAATACGTTCATACACTTTGTAGTTCCCTCGAAAACCGTACCCGATTCCAGACCAAAATGGGCAAAATGTATACCCGTTTTCAGACCAAAACGGCGCAAAAACTCTTCCCGATGGGGCGGCACATACCTATATGGCTTATATAAGGGAGTACCCCCCTCCCCGGGGGGAAGCAGTTGCTTAAGGCCACGAAGAGGGAGCCACTGGGACCTCACGCAGAGAAAGCCGCACATCAACCATATGTCTCAATTCTTACTCCTTGTTCATTAAGGCATCCAAAATATTTATTACTAAAAATATGATTAACCTGCCTCCCCAAAACATGAATATTAACTGAAACTTTATTTTGCGTTATCAGTAGCAGATTCTTTTGCCAGTTATCAAATCAATGGGAGTACTTCTCTACCAAAAGGAATGATAAATTTAAGTGTACTATGATATTCAATACTTGATAAAAACGACCTCACGCAGGAAAAAAACTTGGGTGCTTGCTCGTGAATGGCTGTAATCTGTAATGAAAAATGAAATATTATATGCGCAATAAGGTCGTTAGCGAACGCATCGGCTTTGAACTATGAAAAATTGTCAGGCTTATAATTTTTCAAACACCACAGTTGCAATCTGCTCCTGAAAAAATATTCAAAACACATGTGGTTCTACAGTTTTGCATCCGTTACCGAGTCACTTTTGGACATTCTTCTTGTCCTGATAATGTCGTATATTATTTTGTTAACTTGAATTTCTAGAAAGTTCCCCCCCCCCCCACCCCCACCCCATATCACCTAGCTTTCCTTTATTTAGGGGCTGATTAGTAGGGTGGACAAAATTGTCAGTGAATTCAACTGCAACAGAACCTCTATTGAGTGGACAACCTTTAGCGGCCTCCTGTCCCTTTCTTGAGAGTGATCACTTGAAAAAAGTTCCCCTGTCCCAGGGTTCAACATAAAAGTTAAAGTAAAGAAATATTACTAGGCAGCAACAGGCCAAATCATAAGAGGGTTGTCCAATAAATGACTAGATTCCACTGGAAACATCAATGGATTCCATTGGAATTCTCATTTCTTATTCGTTAAAAAAATCAATGATGTTGTGTAGCATTCTTGTCTCAGATCATGACTTAAAGTACGAGGTATATCAGGTGTGTAGGATGCTT
>NC_133201.1:58731149-58766149 GCF_958299795.1 Porites lutea | reverse complement strand
GTTCCTTGTTGCCTTGAAGCTTTGTTCTCTGTTAACTTGTTGCTCTGTTTCCTTGTTTCCTAGTTACTCTGTTTCCTTGTTACCTTGTTACTCTGTTACCTTGTTACCTTGTTACCTTGTTACTCTGTCACCTTGTAACCTTGTTACTCTGTTACCTTGTTACCTTGTTACCTTGTTACTTTGTTACCTTGTTACCTTGTTACCATGTTACCTTGTTACCTTGTTACCTTGTTACTCTGTTACCTTGACTCAAAAACGGCTGGTGCCTAAGCACCCTGATAACAGCGTGTAGCAGCAAACTTCATAATCGTCCGCCATCTTTTGATGGTTAGAAAAAGGGCTGGAAACTAGATATTTTGTAAGCTTTATCTTGATTGGACATGTTAAAAAGCAGACTAATACAACGCTTTTAATTGGTGTTTACTTAGAGTCCCGGGAAATCTAAAAACAACGTGCGAATAGCGGCAGATTTGTTCTGATTCATTCATAACTTATGAATGGAGTACGTAGTATTTTTTTTTTATGCACAGTTTATTGGACATTTTTGCTGTTTGTAGTTTTGTTTTCCATTTTTTCTGTATGAATCTAGATTCTGCCGCTTTTTACTAGTTTTCTACTTATCAAAAAAGGTTGTTTTCAATGATTGCATTTAGCTTTCACTTATAAAACTACACGAATCACTTTTTCAGCAGCCGATTATCATCGTTTTCATTTACTTGTTATAGCTTATTACTCACATCGCCATCTTTTATTCGAATTCAATTCAAAACCTTAAAATTCGTTTGTGTAATTAGCTCCTTTGTAGTTTTCATCTTGCTCGATTGAACTAATCGTAAAGCAATTTTTGAATTATTCAGCCGAAGAAAATCCGGCTTGCTGTATTTTTTTCCTAGGGCTTTTAGCATCAAACTGGTCAATTCTTTTATCCTTGTTTGACACTCAGATTATGAATTGTCTAGCAAGACACAAAAACCTTTCGTTATTCTAAAAGAGAGCAGTAAGTGCCATAATATAATTTACCGAGCCAAAAACCATGTTGTAATGATTTTTTTGGTTCGCAATCGATCGCGCGCTTCATCAACACGAACGTGTCCTACTTCAACACACATAGGTTGGATGGTGAAGGAAAATTTTCCTGGAACTTTTAAATCTCAGTGGGAAAAAAATAAAAATGTTATTCACCGGCCTAGCTAACTACGAGAAAACGACTGGAGAACTCCCAAAACGGACCTCCCAGCCGGTGAATAACATAATTATATTTATTTACCATACTTTAAATTTGTATTGCTATTAAAATTTCAACAGTTGGGTTTTTCATTCTGCTAAATTATGATGCCATGTGTGCTAACATTGGCATCTTTGTGAAAGGTTTGAACCCAGGAGCCATTTCAAAAGTAGGCTGAGTTTAATCGTCCTGGTGAATGTAGTCCTGAATAGGACTGTTGTTGTTGACAGTGACTGACGTTTCGACAACCTGTGCGATAGTCATCTTCAGAGTCAAAGTGAGTTGTATCACGTCAGTTGATGGTATTATACTCTGGTTATTGATCTGATTGGTCAATTACGTCGCGATGTTATTGGTCGTCTGTCAGTTAATATACACTTAACGTCAGATCCCGAGGGAAACAGTTAGTTTTGTTTTCCCGAGAGTCCTGATGTTTCCCTCGACTTCGTCTCGGGAAACATCAGGACTCGAGGGAAAACAAAACTAACTGGTTTCCCGAGGGACCTGACATTAAGTGTTTTGTTGTATTTCTACACTTTCACTTCAACAGCAACAAAAGAATAACCGGAGCGAACCAAAACAGTCGACTCGGTACTTATAACAACACAAATTTAATTCTCAAAACCACTGTTTGAATGATTTACAAAGTACCTTCCTTACCTTATCTGCATCATTTTCCTCCACTAGCTACTGTTTTTCTTCTGGGAAATTTTTGGATAACTTTAAAAATCGTTGCTTTTTAGCTTAAGGCTTCGTGTTTGTGTTGTTGTGTTCATTCACGAAAAAGAAAACTGGCAGGACCTGGCAGGACCTGGCAGTATTTTTCCCGCCTTTGTCACGCCACTTTCCACCATGCTTTGATCACGTGCTGTAATGTAGCCCGAGCGGGGTACATTGCTTATTGTATCACGATCGGGATACATTTGATTTTAGTCAAGGCCACGTGACCAAGAATCAACCAATGGCAGTCCCTGTTTAGTTGAGTGAAAGTCTAGGAATATAACAAGCCGTGATGTTATTGGCTATGAAGACTCGTAATCAGTAATTGGTGCGTTTCGATCCGTCTATTGTCACAGTTAAACAGTCGTCTATTGTTAGTCAAATTATCAGTCGTCCTCTCGTAGTTAGTTTTGATTGATTATAGTGCTATTTTTGCAACTTTTAATTAAAGTTTTCTGTTTTACTAAATCGTAGTGCAAATAAAGTAGCACTTTCTAAACACATAACAGAGGCATTCCTTTCCTACTGCATGACAGATAGGAAAAAAACAGTTCATAGTCAGAATACCTTAGAGTTGATAAATTTGTCATTTTTTTCCAATGTTAGCATTTATATTTGAACTCTAATAACTCTTCCACTACTTTTCCAGTTTGCAAAAAGGGATGAAAAAGTAATGCCCCCCTGTATGTATTAAATTTTACATCCAATCCCCCCTCTCTCTTGTTGTCATTTTCTCCTATGCCCCCTCTCTAATTTTCCAACCCCCACCCCTCCAGGTAATTATTGCACAGTCCGTTACTCACTAGAGAAATGCCAAATTTCATCTTGATTTAGATTCTTCCAAAATAACACTTTTGATACCCCAAGATAGGGAACGATTCAAAAAGGAAAAATGGTGTAGTACTCTGCTGACTGTTATACACCCAATACACGGAGGGTAACTCCTAATGGTATCCGCGATTACCCAGCTGTACCGAACTTTTGAATTTTCATAGCATAGTTATGATCGACAGCCATCCTTTTCCAAGATTTGTTCCCATAACATTGTTCAAAAGTGTCTGCTGCCAGGTGTAAGAAACAAGTTTTATTAATTCTTACCTCAAATAACATTTGTTACAAGCTACAAAAAGTTAAGTATGATTTACGTCGTTCAAGTTACATTTAAATCATGTTTTATTGTTGGAAAGGGGGACAAAGTGCGTTAAAGAGCAGCTAGATTCACCAGGTGTTCATTTTTTTCCAATATAGCGACGTCGGTAGGAGCTTCGTCGGCGTGTATAATATCTGCGTCGATAGTAGCTTCGTCGGCGTCGATAGTAGCTTCGTCGGCGTCGATAATAGCTTCGTCGGCGTCGATAGTAGCTTCGTCGGCGTCTGCGGCGGCGCCAATATAAAGCCTTCGGAACTGCTGCTGGCCTGCGTGTTGTCATGGAAACACTGAAAACAAAAGACATTCGTCAGTTATTTACAATGATATGAACATTTTTTCACTTATCAAACAGAATGCGTGCAAGTCAGCGCTACGACGTTTAAATTTGTTGAAATGGTTGTGACTTACACTTGCTAACATATTTCAGTTTTTCAGTAATTTTTTTTAAACAATTGCTATCATGAAGTAAAAGGTCGAATTCCTTGGTCAATCGTTTCCTGCCGGATTAGGTGAAAACTGAAAGGAGTAGAGTCAGCGAGATGCAATTCTTCCTAAACTCAACAGAGTCTAAACAGAGGAAATAGTCACCTAGTAATGCGCAAAAAAAAAAAAAACGGTTAAGAAGTTTGTTCGGTAAAATGCAATGAAACTTGAAAAAGTCGACATTTTCTTTCCTCTATCACTTGGAAAAATTAGAAAATGACTCAAAACGACGGTCAACCTTTCTTTTTTCTGGCAGTGATTATGAACAGCAGCCTGAGTGTGCAGGCTGTACGAAAATATGAAAATAGTTGAAATAATGGTATATCTTTTTTATTATCAATGATGGCGTCAACTAAAGGGAAAAAAATACACCAGAAAAGGTTCGAATCAATCAGTTTTTAATTGCATGGAATATGGTTTACCTTTCAGCATTCTCTAACTCTGCATTGTCGTTTTCATCGTCATCTTGAGAAACAGGGTTTGGACTGAAAGGAGAGGAATAGATTGTTAGTTATAAGGAACAATCAGGACTGTAGCGATTAAAAAATTGGAGCGCGTAAATTGTTGACTAGCACTATCCGTCAATTTCTTTTAAGGAAGTGCTCTGTGGAGGAGACGCATCAAGAAAGAATAAAAGATGGGCGATAAAAGGTCGCCTAACCCTAATTGCGAGTTGATTGACAGTTGCGCTGACAGATTCGCAGTTCATATTGAAAGTTGTAGAAAGTAACTTGTTAACTGACTTCACTATCTGATCCCGAGGTTGGTGGCAATTCATGAGGGAAATATGCCATTTGTACCCGCTCCGCGGGCTTTTGGTTTTGTTAAAAGCTCAGCGAGTGGTCAACTGATTTGATAATTTAGTACCTAAACGACGCTTGGTGAAGAGAAAAGCATGTCTGATGTCATCATGTATTTGGGAAATTATTTCTGAGACAGAGAGATATGTCTGGTCTCAGTGGAGGATTCTCTTCGGCTCACTATGAAAATTAGTCCTTAGTCGAAAAGAAGTAAAAACGCTGTTTGTTGAATGTGTGAAATCATGCAGTTTACCTTTCAGGATCATCCGACTCTTCAGTTTCCGCATCAATTTCCGCATCGTCGTCTTTATCTTCGTCTTCGTCTTCCGTAAAAGCATCTTCACTGAAAATTGACGGAATATAGAGTTCACTTGCTAAAATATCTCAGTTCGATTAAATGTCATGTCAACTTTCGGACTAAGCATAAACCAAGCCATGACTGTCGAGAAGGAAACAACTGAAGAGAAGGCGTTTAGCGTTTGTGCATCAACCGACAAACGGAAAAAGGTTTACAATCACAGAAGCATCGAGATCATCCTCGGAGACCCAGTGGCAGATAGTGGGGGCGAGGGAAAGTCTAAACGGGCGGAAAAATAAGGCACGAAGAAAAGTCTTTACTTTTTTTTTGTGCCATATTTTTCCGCCAGTTTAGACTTTCCCTCGCCCCCACTATCTGCCCCTGGGTCTCCGAGGATGCATCGAGATATGTATCGGAGAAATAAAAGAGTCGAGTGATCAGCTCTCAGAATCAGAGTCGGACTCTTAATGCTGTCATCTAAAATGTATGTATATAGCATTTCAAAGAACAGATTAGAAATATATTTTGAGTTTTCATAATACTGACTCACTCTAGTGTATTGCAAGAAGTAGATTTTATCATTTATACAAGAGGGGGAGGGTCATGATAGTTTAGGCCAAGCTCAAGGGAATGGTTGGCAAATTTCACTCCCACTGCAGGGATCGGTCACCTCGTTTCCGAACCCAAATTTAAAATTCCCACCTCCCCTCCCCCGGCTGCTAATTTCTGACAAGTCCCCAAGTCGTTTGAAAAGAAACAAGAAACGATTTCAACCAGCCACGGGCTTTAACATTTAAACCGCCGCTTTGAGAGCTTTTTAGCTACAGTCGATTGCTGGTTTTGAAAGATATAGCACAACAAGTAAAAGTTATGCCGTTCTGAAGGTACAGTATTTCGAAGCCATTGTAACCTAAATATTTCTTTTCAGCGCCAGATTTATGCAAATTTTGAAAACAACACCATAGGATATCCTATCTAGAAACGTTCAGTTAAACAGTTGGCAGGCTTTTATAAAACCTTGGGATGGATAGGTGCTTCGCGTTTTGGAGTTTTGGGTGCTTCGTTTTCGAGATTTGGGTGCTTCGTTCTTCGGTCTTCGTTTTCGAGTGCTTCGTTTTCGAAACTACCCCTAAACAACATACAGTTTTACATAAAAGATGCAGTTGACTCCTGATGACTCGAACCTCGCGCTAATTCGAACCAAGGTCGATTTACCCTGGATTTCCTTCTCACATTTACTGTAGGTAAGGGTTATCGGCCTCAAGCGAGGGGTTATGTGATTTATTCTCCTCGTGCGTTGCCCGAGAGCGCAGCCCGAGGGCAACGCACAAGGGAATAAATCACTAACCACGAGCTGAAGGCCGATAAACGACTTATTTTTACATTGGCCAGGATTCCTCAAGGGATGCAAAAATACAGTGACGAAAAATGCCTCTATTGTTCATCTTTCTTTTCTTTTTTAACACTCCATGCTGGCACTGGTGGCATTTACAAGTTCCTCGGCTTTTTAACTATGTTAGTTTTTCAAAGTCGCATTTCAAATTAGTTGTTCGCAGTGAATGCAGTGTCGAGCGATTCAGAGTCAGAAATAGAGCCGTTTATTACTCAAACTAAAGCAGCGTCGGGGGCGGTACTGTAATTGAGCTTTCGGAAAACAATTTTGAATATTCATTTGCGGGTGCAGACAACGAGCGAGCAGTTAACAACTTCAATTTTCGCACCGACGATCTTTCGACCGACCTGCATGTTTACAGACAAAGAAAATTCCGGGCGAGGGATCACTACAAGGAAATTCAGTCGAGAAGTCAAGCAAGAATACCACAAACACAAAGAGGTTAACTACATGTCTTCATGGAGTACGCGAGTTTGTGATGACTGGTTAAAGAACGGAACACCTTACCATGACAGCGACACTTTCGTAGAACCGTAGAATACCGTGCAGCATGAAAATTTTGCGGATTCTAATTTTTGCGAATTAATTTTGCGGATTGACCTCGATTCGCTAAAATTAGTTCCCGTACAAAAAAAAAACGCAAAATAAAACGCCGCAAAAATTAACACACTTCAGTCAAATTAAAAACTCTGCTTTTAATGGACTTGTTGTGTATGGTAGGGATAGGCTTTTGTTTTGTTTTGCTGTTGTTCAGTCCCTTTGTGCAGTAAGATATTACAGTGATTACCGTATTATTCTCCATTAAATATGGAAGTAGAGTGAACTTTGACTCAACATACCGTCAAACAAAAGTTGAAAATACCATATTAAGGCTTCTTCCACTTAAATATTCTGCTATTTGAACAGTTCCCACCAGAAATCTCAGTCATCTCGAACCGCAAAAATTTGTTCCCGCAAACTACAAAAAATCGCTAATCCGCAAAATAAAACTCCCGCAAAATTTTCAAGCTACACGGTATAAAGACGCTGTTCAATTTCGGACTGTCGTTCTGGCTGTGGAAATCGATGAACTGGCACAACTAAGAAAATCCGTGAAAATGGCGCAAAAGAAAAGCAACTCAGTTAATTGATTTTAGTAATTATAGCGTCGTGTTTAATATTTCCAATAAACATTTGTTAATTTTTTTTCTTTAAGAAAAGCTAATTGAAATGGGAGGGGATTATGTATTAATATGCAAGGGGGATAGGTCACTTAATCCCCTCGCATTTTAATTAGGTGTTCATTAGCCGCGCTCTTGCCTTTAAACAATCAAAGCCTCACAAAGCTTTTCAGACAGTTGATTCGGGAGTTCGAAAAGAACAAAGGAATCCGAGCTTATGTAAAAATAATGTAAGAACACCGCCGCTAACTCTAAGTAATTTTTGTTTCCCTTCAGATCATTTCTATAAACGCGTGACAATTCGGGAAACGAAATCTTATAATTAAAGCCGCACCGTGATTGCCGTATTGCGGTTATCAAAAGCTTCATATCTTTTTACGGCAACAGGATTAAGGAGTATAAATTATAGATATTGCTCGTGGTTTATGGATACAAACAAACTCTAAACTGTGAACTAACATACCCAGCGAATTCGGCATGTTAGCGAACTCGAATGTCACGCCGGAATTCGAACTCGACAAGTGGCGCCGGAAACCGACGTAAACCGTGACAGGTTTCTCTCGCTGTTTAATCTAAAACCACTTTACAAACAACAAACACGCATGTTACGTAGTACTTTCTCAACATTATGTAAATAGTTCTGAAAAGACTTTCATCCATGTTCCGATCGCTCGGATAACATTCACACGTTTAGAAAATAGATAAAACATATGTGGAACGAACTGACTTTTTTGTGGAACGAGCTGACTATCTTGTGGAACGATCTGACTATTGATTGGAACGATCTGACTTGGAACGATGGAAAGAGATGACCGGATACCGGAGAGTTCCCGAGTTCGATTCCCAGGAGTGACCACAAATCCTTCCTGCTACTTCTTTGCTTTCCATGTACTTTTAAGTAGCTTTAAATACCCGTAAAACGGAGCGCTAATGGAGAGAGGAGGTTAAAAATGAGCGCAACATCGGCCTCAGGTTTGTTAGTCAGGTGACTATTTCGAGCTACCGACATAAAATAAGGTTTCTTTACCTTGACCTCTACTAGTTTTATACTGAAGAACAGGTGCCGTACCGTGGCATGGATTAGTTACCTTTCAGGATCATCCATTTCATCATCACCGTCTTCACTTTCGTCGCCTTCTTTATCAACTTCATCATTATCAACGGTTTCCTCAGGGGCACCTAATTCACCGTTATTTTCCTGGTTCTCAGGTGTTTCTAAAGTTTCCTCCGACGGAACAGTTGTCATCAGAGCGCCAATGAAACAGGCGAGAAGGCCAATCACTACAAAGGACTTCATGGTGGCCTAGAGTTATACTTCAATAGCGAGGACAGCTATGTCCAACTGCGATGGAAAACTTATCTACTGAACTTTGGCAACGGTAGTAGTGAAGGGCGTTGATATGGCATGTAACCAATCACAGAGCAGTATTCTTTTGTTTAAGCTTTAGAGAACAAATGGAACAATGGAGCTCATTCCTATTCAGTACTTTGAACCAATCACAGAGCAGATGACGTCTGGAGGTCATTCGCATTCAGGACTTTGAATCAATCACAGAGCAGATGACGTCACGTATAGGATTTTAGTATGCATGAAAATGGCGCCCTTACACTGCGAGCAGTCTCTCTTTTTCGGCAGATTTAGTGAGAGCAGTGCACGTGCGCGGGAGGGGCAAAGCCGGGAGACGCGCGAAACGAGGGAAGAGAGAGAAGAAAAGAGAGACTGCCCGCAAAGCCTTTGCGGGTTTTTGCACGACGGACTAAGAAAAAAGAGAGGCTGCTCGTAGGCTGTGGCGCCCTTTACCATGGAGGCATTAAACATTGAACGATTTTCTGCCTTAACAACACAAATGCAGAAAGACTTCTTTGAAGTAAACAAGAACTTAATGTACGTTTTTGGGCTTTAAGGCGATTGGAAAAGAAACAAGATAAACGAGTGTTGTCTGCACGCGATGGTATGCTGCTGGTGGTTTAGGTCGCTGAGTTGTGGCAACAGAAACCCAGATATGAACCCTGGGTTCAGCCCATTTTATTTATTTTAATTTGTGGACCCGATTTTCCAAAGGCAAAGAAATTTACGCGACACAGTATTTCATCGCTAATTATTTTATTCACGTCAAAGAGTATATCATTGTACACAAGAAATAATAACAATAAAGAAATGGCTAATGGTTACATCATTACTTGACGGTGTAGTCTACCAAATTGTCTCTGTAACTTAGGTCTTGGTTCATAGGTAGGTCCTTCTTCAGATGATACAAAGAACGTATTTTGTTATAATCTTCGCTTGAACAAATCGTTCATTTCCAATAAGGTATCAGGATAATCGTAGATATTGCGTACACCGATAATGGCAGTTCTGCTCATCAACGTGGAGTTCATAATCTGTTCCTCCGTCATTTCTTCACACCATACTTTTTGAAATGTAGCCTGCGTTTGAAAGGGAAGGGAAAGGGGGTTTTGGGCGCGAGGGGCGCGCGAGGAGGAAGGGAGGGAGGGAAACGCCTGCCAGAAAACCATTGTTTTCGCCATCCCGCCTACTAATTATGTATGCAAAAATAACGCAACTGTGAATGACTAGCTGTCAAATAAGTCTGGCCGCGATGCGCTTATTTAAGTCGTATTTCGCGTACTATTTTTCTTTTGTTTTCCTAAAACAAGAAATCTGAAGTGATAAGGAGTGATGGAAGGTCCAAACGCGCGTGATCAAAGTGCTTGCTGTGCGTTCCATACATTCTTGATCTTAGTGGAAGTCCAAATGCTGGCTACATACATGCGACGCATGCGTAATAACAGCCTGGAGATCAGGATTGCGGGCTTCTCTTGTTGCCTGCAACTACAGTTGATATACCGAGTTTGGTAAGGATTGGTTTTAAACTTGTGAATGAAGACCGGGAAAAACAGGCTTGTACCTTGAAACAATAGATACTGGGAGGGAGATCGAGGCTTACCTTGAAGCAATCGTAAAAATGAAGCATCAAAAGCCGTATATAAATGTTTTCAATTGAAACTATAATTCTAAAAATGAAATTTAAAAATTGGTCTGCTGAATCACAATGTACTAGAATCAAAGGAGAGGGTGTCGATAAATAAATGAACCTAACTAGCGAGTTTATTTAAGGGGCCGGGGCAAGGGGACTAAGTAAAACCTTTCATAAGTCTTCCTAAATTGAGGGAGATTTTTGAAATATTACAATTTTAATTTTGAGAGTTAAGCAGAATTTGATTGTATTGTATTTTGAAGTGGTAGTAGCTGACTGATTTTATGTTGGTAGGAATCTCTTCCTAGATTTTGGTTATGGCAAACTTTAAACTTGTTTGTTTACAATAATTTGACCTTACACATGGCACATGAAAAATTAAGATTTGAGGCAATATATGGAATTATGTGAGTGATCTATTTATTTATTTATTTATTTTCCAGCTTTTCTGGACACAGGCCTGCCCAGAGGGAATGTGCACGAACGGGACTCAGATCCCATGCGAGGTGCCATCACTACCCAATCCCACAACCCGTAAAGGTTGGCCACATCACCGGGGTCTACGACCCCTATTGGTTTCGAATAGCGATGTGGGTTCTTTTATGTCCCACAAGAACAAATCAGTGAAAGTGCTGTGAGACGGGACCTACAGTTTTTCGTCCTTATCCGAGAAGACTAGAAATTCTAACCATTTGCAGATGTCATTACAAAGACAGCACTTTCTTCTCAGTCATTTAAAGACGCTGAGTGCAGGTCCGGCCTGGGTTTGAACCCGCGACCTCCCGCTCGGCAGACCGGCGATCTCCCAAATGAGCTAACCAGGCGGCGGTGACTCGTGACATGTCACGTGACCCCGATCAAATGTTCAGGCACAAGAGGACCTCAGGATTTACTTTTGGAGAAAATTTCATTTTTTTATAGTTCTAGGTCTCCTAGCGAGAGATATTGGCAATCAATCATATGCCCCGAACATACTTTTGACCTAGGCCTAAACCCCTTGAGAATCCCTATTCCATCTCCTCGCTGTTTTTTTTCTGCCCACATCTCTTTGAGCTCTCCCCACAATCTGAACGCCTGGAACAGGCCACACCTGGTCTTTCGTCAAGCCCAACATCCTGTTGGGGGTGGTATTATAGATGTTATTTATGTGTTACCTCCATATAAGTCAGTCTATAACCTCTTTGTTCCTCACTTTCTTTAAAATATGGGTCCAAAAAGCTTTAGGACTGGTTTTACGGGCATCTACGAGGAACTCAGATGTATATTGGTCCTCAGATTTTAACGCTTAGAGCAGGGCCTTTCTAGGGACATTTAAGTTAGCCCAGTTATCAGGTTTATTAATTTTTTTTCTCGGTTGTATAGCTTGTGTTTCTTCGGACAAAGGCGACGGTGAGACGGATATAAACCATATAACGACTTAAGGTTACTTTGTTAGGAACGTTGTTTTGTAACGTGGTCAACATAGTAGATTCAAATTTTTCCCCTGTTGTTCGACAGGTACGAGAGAAAGTACTGCTGAAAAGTTGACATGTCTAGTTTGATTTTCGCTACATCAGCTTTGCTCCTAATGAAGACTTTCCGCTCCTGCAACCTTTTCCTTGCAGGTTATACCAGAAGATTGAAGAGTACCATATCCTAATCACTTATAACAGCAGTTACCTGGCAGTTTCTTAACCACAGAGGCATCAGTAGTAATATTCTGCATTCTGGTTGGTGAATGTACCAGTTTTTTAAGGCCAAATTTTTGTTTAATGTCCAAGAGACAGTTTGCAGCAGAATAAGATTGAGGGCCTTCTGTGGCACAGTTATCCTTCCAATTAATATTTCAGGGGCACCTAACGTCACTTTTCGGAAAATATCTGTTCGGAAGACGACTTGAGATCTAGAATTTTCGGAACATATTTTGTAAAATTTATTGCTTGCTTGCCTATCATAGGATTTTCGAACATCTAAGAGAGTCAAACTAGCTCAAAATCCAGTTGGAGAGAAGAAAGCAAGTCAGATTTTATTGCTTTACGTAAGTGACATGCCCAATTGCTTAGTGACGTGCCTAATTGCTTAGAAACATTTACTGACGACACCATTCTTCCAATTCTCAACAGGACCTTGAAAAAACTATAAATGAAGACTGCATTCAAACATCTCAGCTACTGCTCAGCTAATGAACTTTTTGAAAACCCAAATTTAATGCGAGACTCAGTTCATTAAGATCTTTTATTATTTGTATAGGTAATAGAATGATTTGTAGTGATGATATTTGGCATAAATACGACAAGTGATATTTCAAAATTGTTATACGTAATTTAAAGAGCCGTTAGGCGAGTGAAATTTGCGACAATTTTGAAATATCACGAGTGGTATTTACGCCAAATATCACGTACAAATCATGCTATTATTTGTTTATACTACAACCCCAAAAACGTTTCTAATTTTCACATGTAGGTATTTCAAATTAAGTTGAAATACTACTGCTCTAAGCCAATCAAATTACAGAAATTTCTCATGTAGTAGTATAATAGTCTGAACAGTACAGATTCTTATAATCAGCTTTAAAAAATAGGCCGCCACGAAAAGCTGTTCATGCGGCATAGTATGGACACTTATCCCATATATGAATCTTCATTTTAGGGTTCGGAGCTGGCCGGGGCAGCTTTCCCTCGTAGATATCGCGCAGAAATCAGCGTTCTTATCTGTGAACAGAAGCCGTATGGTTTTGGTGCATGCGCAAAAGCTATCCAGTATAGTGTGAATATAGCCGGAGATGCCACTCTCACTTTGTTATAACGATCGCATACTCCTACGTAACAGAGCTGGGTTTATGGAGTCGAATGTCTTAGGCATATCTGTTTTTTAAGTTCCAACAAGCTGTTTGTTGTCTTTCGCCATCCTCCAGTGATCAATTGTATTAATACTTAGTGTAGTCTGACAGCTGAGAGTCATACCGTAGGCTCTCAGGGTCTGTTATAGACGGTCCCCTAGTTGTTTAGCTACAATCCGCTTAAAGATCTTATCTATAGCTGAAAGGACAGTGAATGTGATTTGTTGTTTGAACGCACGTATTATAAATTGACTGTTTTGGATGTTTTAATTTCTTTGAATAGCCTGAGGAAACAACCGAAATTTCGCAACGCCAGCGAAATGACGCCTCATAAACGAGCGCAGAAATTCTATACTTATGACGTGTCACAACCCAGATATGGGTTGTGCCTCTGATTGGCTGAAGCAAATTTCTCACTCAGGATCGGACGACCAATTAGAAGCACTACCCAGATCTGTGTAGTGACGCGTAATCAGTGTGGAATTTCTGCGCTCGTTTCTCAGCCGTCATTTCGTGCACCAGTCGAAGCGTCGCGAAATGTCGGCTGTTTTTTCAACCTACTCTAGCTGCCCGATAATTTATCGATTTCCCGAAACCTGCTAGTAGCTTAATAAATATATGCTTGTTGCCAACGGAATTGCTCGAGTTGCACCAAAAAAAGCAACGCTATGATTGGTTTGGAAAGGAATTATTTTGGCAAACCAGTCAGATCCCTACCGTTCAGATGTTATTTGCCAACCCGCCCATTTCAAGACATCTTCCCATTAAATTGTTCAAAAAAACATGCTGTTCTGGTCATTAAATTTTTTTATTTCAGTCACCAGACATATTTTACAAAATACTTAAGTTACATGCAATTTTCTTCCTTCAATTTACAGTTACTTTACGGTTTACTTCTGATATAAGACCTTCAAAGAGCAGCTAGGTGGGAGCAAAATGCTTTGGCTGCTATCTTCTTTCCAAAATAAGCTTAGCCATGGTAGCTTCGTCCTCGATAACGACCATACCGATAGCGACGATAGTGAGGCCGGTACTTGTTGTAGCGGCCGTAACGATGGTAACGGCCGTAACGACGGTAACGGCCGTAACGACCCTTACGGCCGTAACGACCCTTACGGCCGTAACGTCCCTTACGGCCGTAACGACCCTTACGGCCGTAACGTCCCCAAGCCACTGGGTCAGCTTCTGGTATAGCTTTTACACTGAAACCAAAGAAACATTTTGAAATTTTTATATTGGTAATTCGTTATGTCCATTTTGTTTTTTATCACCAACCATCCTATAAGATGTAGACAATTCCTACTGAAAACTGTAATTTCACTTAGCTCAACTATAGGGTCGATAGTGCAGGGAGTGGCTTGTAAAATAATAAAAAAATACCTTTCAGAATTATCCACTTCATTTGCGTCATCAACATCTTCACTTTCTTCTTCTTCGTCTTCTTGATCAATTCTGTCACCTTCTACGGCTTCTTCAGAGACACGTAATTTGCCTTCATCTTCCTGGTTATCGGATGCCAATTCGAATGGCCTATGTGACGAAATAGTTGTCACCAGAACACCAAGGAAACAGACGAGAAGAGCGATCACTGCAAAAGACGGCTTCATGATGGCCAGTAACTGCAACGAACGTAACAGCAACAGTAACGAACGTTACGACTGACTGGTGAGATGGAAAACTCAGAGTGAACTTTGGGGCAGGTGGCTTTTTAATTTATAGTTTCGTTACGCTGTCATTTGCGTATGGGGTGTGCTATTTTTGGTTTTTGCTCAATGCCTTAAATGTAAGTAAAAATTACTGTAACAATACCGGTGCAACCCAATATTGCGTCGTACGTCCAATAACAAATAAAATGCTTCGAAAAATGGCAAAAATCACGAAATTCAGATTACCTTAATTAGTTTAGCTAAAAATCGTTATTTCTAGTGCAGAGAGTCAGGGAACTCAGTATAGTGATGGCCATGGGTTTTGTTGTCAAATCTTCATAAATTTGATTTTATTGCGGAAACGCTTTGCTATCAAAAATAACCACGCCTTCCAGCAGATTTAAAGGCAGCTATCAAATACCGTCGATCCAAAATAACCCTCAAGCTACAAATTTAAAAGCTGATAGTCAAAAGAGTGATAATTACTTACCCGTGAAGTGGATAGTAGACCACTGAATTTCATTGCACTATAATTTTTTAAATTGTTTTCTTTTGTTTACTTGTAACCATTTGGCACTCATTGTCAGATACTATTTCTTGAGTCAAAGTAATATCGCTTTAAGAATATATCTTATATTTTGTGCAGACTGTTTCCCCAATGAAATGAACACAAAAACATCTTTAAATATTTCACATACATTAGGTTCTACTAAATACAGGGAGAGAAAATTCGCAAAAAACAGTGTATGGACAAATATTATTAAGTATACATAACTAACTTTCGACAAGTTTTTCTTAACTTAGTGTGTGTGCACTGATAGCCATATTTCAAAGTAGCAAATCATGTAGCATGGCCTGTGCTTCTTTACAACAAGGAATACAAAATAAAAGAGCGAGAAAGCAATAACGAAACAAATATTATAAATTGCACCACGGATAATGTTATTTTATATCCAGCATTTTCTTGGTTATTTGTAATTCATTTCTCAGTTGTTTGGGTTAACTGGAAATGACATATCTTCAAGGCCTCCTCAGCATTCGCGGGAACGCAATCTCCTAACCCAAATCTCCCCCGCTCCAGTCCAACAACAGGCTAATTTTATAAGTTTTTCCTAGGAGCGGTTATTCTTGTGCTCCACCTTTGCTGAACTCAACATCAAACACTTGCAGTTTTTTTTTTTTTTTTTAAGGTTAGCAAGTAATATTTGAGACAAATGAACGTCACGCTCCTGGCCATATTTACGCCAGACTGCCTGTACATCCCGGGAGGGGGGGGACTCCGCATACGAAAGGGGCGGGGATGCTCGTTGGAAATTTTGAATTAAGCCCCTAAAGGAGACCGACCTAGGCGTGGCTCAAGCTTTTTTTGACCCCTAAAAGAGACCATGTTAAAACACAGACAGCAAATATATTTTTATATTTTTTCGCGTAAAACCCTAAACGAGACCCTCACGGCAAAATATGATGGCGTTTTGCCCAGAACACCCTAAGTGAGACCAAAATCCGAAATTTACACCCCTCAGCGAGAAGACGAGCATCCCCACCCCTTTCATATGTCGAGTCCTCCCTCCCCCCCTCCCCTCGGGCTGTACATGTTCTTAATCTTGCTTGAGCAAACGAGAGCGATGAGAGCGATTCCCAGGCCGTCCCAAGAACAAAAATAGGGCGAGACAAAATAAGTACACTACATCTGCCATTTGCAAAAAATATCATGCTGTGATAGGTTTTAAAATTTGTCACAATTTCGAGAGCAGATTAGTGACTTCGAAATTGTTGCGGAGTTACAGTTCTAAATTTGTTAGCGGAGACTGGGAGAAATATCAAACCGTGTATTGTGAAAGTATAGAGACGGTGGAAGTAGTTGCGCATGGAATAACTTTTTATTTGTTACGTAAAGTTAAGTAGTCGCTAAAGTGAAACACGTACACACTGGCGTATGTAAGTGTTTTCCTACTTTCCAAAAATTGATCAACAAGTGGTCCAAGTGTGGAAGTTGGTATCGATATAAATACAGTATCATGCCACAAAATTCAATATACTACTTATTAATATCACTAACTGCTACCGCTTCAATATCATAATATGGTTCGTTTTCCCTGATTAAACTGCCGAAGAGTCAGTATGGGGAGCGCTTAGTGACGATATTATGAGCGCGGTTTTACCAAACAAAAATCCACGTCATGTTCTGCAATACATCACCAATTTACAAGAGCAATTTACCATTCAGTATTAAGGCTAACATCCAGTTTTTCCTAG
Source organism: Porites lutea (assembly GCF_958299795.1). NCBI lineage: Eukaryota > Metazoa > Cnidaria > Anthozoa > Scleractinia > Poritidae > Porites > Porites lutea. The sequence continues at coordinate 58,749,222 of NC_133201.1, read as the reverse complement.
CCTGAAATCATTTAGATTTTTTAGACTTATGTTTAGGGACTTTATTTTCTACATTTCCTTAAAGGGCACTAAATTTCAGTGAACAGTGGATTTCTAGAGATACTTTTATATTTATACTTAAAACTCAATGGGTGAACTTCGTGTCTAAAGCAATCTGATTGGATCGCAATCTCATGCCAACCAGTGATACCCACTACTTAATTGTTGGATAATGAAAGATCCTGAAGGTAGAAACGAACAAAACTGGCTGTTGTAAACTCGGTGTTCTCCCAAATTTCAAACTACAAAATTTTGAAAACAGAGACAATCCTGGCCTTGTTATTTTTTCAAGGTAAAGCAAATTATAAATTGTTCAAAAAAAGATGTTTTGGTTCTAATAATTCTTAGTTTCGACGGATAATAATTACTAATCCCAGGAAATGGGAGCTGAAGTATCTATTCTTGACATCGATATAGCGCGTCGTGTATCAACAAGGAACGAAAGCGAAGGTCCAAAACCTGTGGTATGTAAATTTGGCAGGTGTTTGGCGAAAGGGAAAGTTATGGAAGTTCGTCAATGTGCCTCCCAAGTTAACCCAACAAGTATCCGCTTTTCTGTTGAAAACGAGGTTGGCAGAGCGAGAATCTTCGATCATCTTACCCCCAAGAAGCAGAACCTGTTATTTGAGGCGAAAAAATTCAAAGAGCGGAATCATTATCAATTTTGTTGGGCTAAAAACTCCACTATTTATCTAAGAAAGGATGAGAGCTCTCGTGTGATTAAAATCTCGGACACTAATACACTACGACTTCTTGCATCGGATACGTATTCATTACAAGTTAGATAAGTATAATCTACTATTAATGAATCTTAGTCTCATTTAAGAGTATTAACCATCAGACCGCTCGTAGTACTCACTCTTTATTTCGTGAGCGTCCATACTTTGGGCAAAATATTATCTTTGCTCATGGCCAATTTAATAACTGCATACCTTCTCATTTGCCGACCAAAAAGTATTTGGAAAAGTTTACTAGTTTTTACGATCTTGATCTTTTTAGGCTCAATGCAGCTAAAACCCTTAATCTTGATAATGATAATCTTTATTACAATCGTATCCAGAGCCGTTACTACTCTCCACATAGCTTCAACAAATTTAAAACTGAACTTCCTAGACGTGCTAGTTATTCATGTGTCTCTGTTCTACATAATAATGTCAGGAGCCTTGGCGAAACCTTCAAAAATTCCAGGTCCATTTATTAGATGAATTGAACTGTGATTTCAGCATTATAGGAGTTTCTGAAACCAAAATAATCAGTGGGAAAAGCTTGGATTTTAATCCAAACATACCTGGATATATTTTTGAATGCGCTCCGCACCTCCCGCCTCTGGAGGTGTTGGCTTGTACATTAATGAATCTCTGAAGTATAAAGTTACTGAAAAAACATCAAATGAGGCTTTCCAGGCGCTATGGATTGAAATCCATTCCTCACAAAAATGTAACATCATTTGTGGTATTGTATATAGACAGCATAATTCTCCGCAACGCTTCCAAGGATATTTTGACGAAACTCCTGAGAAAGTAATAGCTTCAAACAAATCAGTTTATATTATGGGCGACTTCAACATAAACCTCCTTCACGCCGAAAGCTCCCATTATGCTCAGGAATTTTTACTTTCTCTGCAAAGCTTTTCATTTACACCAACTATTAATAAACCAATTCGTGTGCATAACAGCTCTGGCACCTTAATCGACAATATTTTGACTAACAAAGTTGATGTAATATATCAAACATGAGATGCAGTGTTTCATCACCAGATGAAACACCGAGAAGAGAGTTGAAAATACGACGCGCAGCGGAGTATTTTTGACGAACTTCGAGGTGTTTCATCTGGTGATGAAACACTGTGTCGAATGTTTGATATTTCTTCTCAAACAAAATCATTTTTGAAGGAGAAATTAAGGATGCAAATACTAAGCAGTGTTTCATCCGATTTCCAAACACTCATTAAACATTAATTTCCTTTGTATTTTCTTAATGAATTATTAATGAGTTTGAGAAGCTAATATCACCAGGGGCAATATTGTCTCTGATATCAGCGACCATTTTTCACAGTTTTGTGTCTTCCACACTTTCTTTAAGAAGCTGAAGTCGAAAAAACAAAAGCGCAGAGATTTTTCTGGTTTCTCCGTTAATAGTTTTAACTCTGAACTTTCGGAGGAACTCTTAAACCAAAACAATTTTGATGACCAGTTCGTCGTCGACATTGCTTTTTCTAATTTCTATAACACACTGTCTGTTCTTGTCGAGAAACACGCTCCTATGAAAACTCTCTCAAAACGCAAGCTAAAGCAGTTTTCTGAGCCGTGGATAACCATTGGCCTCAAAAAATCTATCAGAGTGAAAAATTCTCTTTTTCATTCAGGGATTTCGCACAATATAAACTCTGTAGAAATAAAATTTCCGCTCTTACTAGGGCGAGTAAAAAGAATTATTATCACGCATTCTTTGCTGACAATTTGAATAACATGAAGAACACCTGGAATGGCATAAATAGCCTTATCAACGGCAAAAAGAAAAAATCTCGGGCTATTTCTTCGCTAAAGCGCCTTAACAACGGCATAACAACTGATCCCCTTGAGATTTCTAATATTTTCAACAATTACTTCTCTTCCGTTGGTGTAGCCTGAGTATCAGGCGTTTCTGAGGGAAAAGGGGAAAGATGGAAGCGAAAAAGGAAGAGAGCTGAAGGAGAGAAACGCCCTTCCTTTTTCTTCTCCCCCTCCTACCAACCCTCCCCCATCTAAAATCTCCCTAGCCCCTTAGGAAGGCCAGATACTCAGGCTACCGTTGGTGAAAAAATATTCGCGCGTACCACCTTCTTCTTGCAGTTTTACTATTTGTCACCCAATAAGTATCCTAACTCCTTCTTTTTTGATGCAGTCTCTCCAGTAGACATTGAACGTGAAATACTATCTATTCCTAGAAATAAAACTTACGGTCTTTACTCTTGTCCGATCCATATTTTGTCCGGTGCTAAACAAATTATTTCTGGCCCTCTATCCAACATTTTTAACATCTCTGTGCAAGAAGGTGTCTTTACATCCAAATTAAAGCAAGCGAAAGGTGTCCTGTCTACAAAAGTGACGATGAAACTGAACCCGGAAATTATCGGCCTATTTCGTTATTATCTATTTTTAATAGAATATTTAAAAAATTGATGTACTGACAACTAAAAAACTTTCTTGATAAAAACGATATCCCATTTAAATCACAGTATGGCTTTCGTGAAAAGCATACTACACAACACGCTGTTATTGACATTGTCAATATCACACAAAACAATATGGACCTAAAATTATTTACTTGTGGCATCTTCTTTGATTTCATGAGAGGACACAGAGGTTTTTTACTGGAAGTACCATCCCACACAGGGATGTTTTCTCCGCGAGCAGCTAATCCGACTTAATCCCATTTAATATGTCGCGCTCTTCGAAAGTGCGAAAATTTTCTTGTCGTGTATTAGATTTCAGATACATTTTCTTAATCTTCATTTCGCGCCAGAATAAATTAGTTTGCGCGCAAAGGGCTCCTAAAAAAATCACAAGGTTTGTCCCACTTCGAGTCCACCTTCTGGAGATACGCCGGCTTAGTAGCTGGAATACATTGCCGAGACGAAGATCTGGCATTTTTTCCTCGTCGTCGTATTTTCTTCACGACAAATGTTTAAATTTGTAGTGAGAATGCAGCGCATATCGGTGGATTTTACTTCATGCGGCTTGCTACTTCTGAAAGAAGAGTGCCGGATTTCATCGTCTTGTTCCTGTTTATTAGTGTAGGCAAATGTAAGGTAAATGAACCGACCACTGTAAGGTAAGAATTGAAGTTTTAAATTTGTTACTCGGCGAAAATCGTGGAATTGGAATTCGTGAAACTCGTGAGTATTACCTCTGTTACCTAATGTCATGCGATGACTCCTCGCTTTTTCGATGCGTAACACGGATATAAGCGATAAATTTCTTTCGCAAAGTGAAGTATAATTTACTTAACGAGACCATTTGACGAATATTTCTCGTTATATGCTTTATTCATATTTGCTTGGCTTATTCAGGCTACATGCCAGGAGTTTGATGACAATGTTTGTGTGCTATAATTATGCTGATAAGTTTTTGAAGGAGCCCATCAAATTTGATGGGCTCCTGGTTTTTGCATCTTTATATTGAAACTCATGCAAGCCAAACGTTTGTTAACTCTAGCAAAACACTCTTCTATTATGGAGGAACTTTTAACGTATTTCGGGGCCCTAATACGGTGTCAAATTTTTAGGGGAAACAAAGCTTGATTTTTGGCGAAACAGACTATAGCTTTTTCGTCTTTAAAAAGAGCGCGAGGCAAACGTCCGTGAGCACAGTGTAAGCCAGTGATTCTTTAGGTAGAGCTAACAAACATAGGCTGCACTTTAGGTGGCACACCCATGGGTGCAGTGTAACCAAGTGATTCTTTAGGCAGAGCTAACAAACATAGGCTGCACTTTAGGTGGCACACCCGTGGGTGCAGTGTAACCCAGTGATTCTTTAGGTAGAGCTAACAAAAATAGGCTGCACTTTAGGTGGCACACTCGTGGGTGCAGTGTAACCCAGTGATTCGTTAGGCAGAGCTTACAAACATAGACTATACAGGTGTACATCAGATGGTAACAAGTTTTAAAGTTAAAACTTTGTCATGAAGTGCTACACCATGGCATTTCGACTATTTCATTATCGCGCTTGTTTTGACGCACAATTGATAGTCAGGAGAAGTCGTATTGTCTAACACCATAGCAAAAGACAAATTTACACACATCACAGCGTTAAGGTAAGGTAATACTCGGTATTTCCTTCAGGTACATTTACATTTCCTGTTAGGTTATAAGCGATTAAATCGCATGCAGCGACGAACAAAACGCGAAGCCGTCAGATATTCTAGAACCGTGTTATTTACAGTGCTGTGCATTATTATTGCTTAACTAACTAACTACGCGCTGATGGAAATAAGTTTCGGCCGCTTTAAATTTTGAAACAATTCACTGGTACTGTATAGTGATAATTGGAGCGGAAAGTTAGCACGCGAGCAGGGCGATTCTGCTGTGGTTTCTGTAATGTAGAAGATATTACGGCAATGAGGCTCCCGAGGTCCGTTCTGGAAATCACAACTACATGTAGGATGAAATGTATTCTGCGTGCAGACGTCTCCCGCGAGACGGTTTCTTGGTGATTTTATTAATTTTTCCGATCCATTTTTTTTTTCAGCTCTATTTTCGCGGCTTTTGCGATACAAACTAAATTTATTTTTAGTTGTGACGGCATTACACTGCTTATTCATGACGGCTTTGGAAGAAACTGAATATATTGCGCTTCGCGATTTCGCAAAATCGCTGCGGGAATTAAAAAATATTTTCTTCCAAAAAAGCGTTTTCACGCTTCTTTCTCTAGTCAATTATCTCGTTTGTCTCGTTTTCTAAAGGTCCTTGAAAACAGAATAAGACATATCTAGTATAACCCTGCTGTGGTTTAAATTTCAAAATGCGACCAAGTTTGGGAATTATTTAAGATTTTCGATTTTCTGCCTGGGCTTATTAAAAATTAGCCGCCGAAGACGGAAAGTCCAGTGACAGAATTGAGGTGACTTTCATAAAAACAGCGAACATATTGGCAATCTTAGCTAATCTTCTACTTAAATTTCACAAAACAGTTATGGTTATCTAAAAATGTATAAACGGCACATTTTTTGATCTAGAGAAGAAAATATTAGGCTGTTCCAGGCGTTCATAGAAGAGCGCGGGTGAAATATTTAAGAGGAAAAAAAACGATTGAAGACTAGAGAGGGAAGTCACAAAACCACAGCGGCGTAGTCCATTTTAGGGGTTGTCCATATGGGTAGTCCATGGGGGTAGTCCATGAACTTGGGATGAGTGTTTTGTTCACCACCAGAAAAATAAGTGCTCAGGAAACCAAAACACTAGCAAATTCATATTCTTTTATGAGCAGCTGTCCTGTCGTTTCATTTAAAAAGTGATTAGCTAAGATGGTTGGCAAATATATTGCCTCACTCTTAAAATTGCTACACTGACGTGTTCTATGTGCTTTTGATTTTTCCCTCCGAGTGTTCAGAAGATATATAATTGCACGAAGTGCGAAAGACAAATAAATAAATTATGTTTCAAGGTTTAAGGCGGCTTTAAAGTATGGGTTACTAAGTCAGACTTGTCATCATAAAGTGCATTGTATGGAAAAGTTTGGGCAGGATACCTCTGCTATTGTATTTCCCAGTAAATCCAAATTAACTTAAATTTCTAGTATTTTTGTTAAATGCATCCCTGCTAACGACTAAAGATTGAATTTTACGTATACGTAAAAGCTACATTAAATTACACTATTTAGACTTGTCCTACATTTAACAGAAAACTCTACAAACAGCGCGCAACAAAAGCAGAGTCGAATGAAATTAAATAATAATAATAATAATAATAATAATAATAATAATAACAATAATAATAATAAATGTTATTTAGCCAGGGTTATCTCTTCAGCATAAAATGCTGCTATCAACGAGGGCCCTGAAAAAAGAAAAGATAATAATAATGATAATAAATATGTATATATAAAAATAGCCTAAATTACAGTAACTAAAATACACTAAAAGTTAAAAATACAACTAGATTAAAAAAATTGTTTAAAAAAGCTAAAATACAGCAATTAAAATGCATTTAAAAGCTAAACTAATACAAGAACTTAACAAGTAACTAAAAAACGTTTGATCTATATAATTCCAAAATACGAGTTTTAAAAATCACAACTGACTTAGAATCCTTTATACTTCACTTGCAATATTATTAAAAAATTTAGATTCATTAAAATAAAAAGTCTTCCTTGCCGTCTCAGTTCTGACTTTGGGGAGCAGCAAGTTGTGCTCACTTCCCCTCGTGTTGTGGATTGTTCTAAAAACCTTAAAATAATCTTTAAAAAACATTGGGGGTGATCCCTTCAAGCATTTAAAAGTCAAATTAATAGTGTGCATATCACGCCTCATAGACAAGGGAAGCCACTTTAAATTCTTCTAAGCGTCTGAATCTTTGGCTTCAAAGATCCCTTTATCATTAAAAGAAATGCGCATGTCCCACTTGATCCTTTTTATTTGCCATGGCCGCTAAGGAGGAAACAGTTTTCTCTTTTCAAGAAATTATTGGGGGCCATAATTTGCAGTTTTCAAACCAAGGATAGGAGCAAGTCCGATCGACGTCACTGATACCGCTACTTCAGTGCGAGAGAAGCATGGACGTGCACAAGTCAGCGCTTGCGTTATTATTATATTTATGAACGGGTGTCAAAATGAAGTGGATCTCATTTTGTCAAGAGCGTCAATGTTCTCGCCGCTTTGCAATGTTAGCATGTTTAACAGCCTGTTTGTGGGAGGAGCGTTGCGTGACGACACAAACTATTCTACAATCACAGACAAAATTAGTTGGGAAGGTTGTACAACTTAACAGTAGTCCATTTTAATCCTGAAAAAACAGAGTTTTCTCTTTTGCTAAATATCCCCCGTCCCCCCTATTCAATGTTGGGATATAACAGAACAATTGCGCGCACAAACATTAACGTTTTGATCAACATTGGGCCAGGGGTGGGGGGAGGAAGAAAAAGAAGAGGTAAAAAAGGCAACCTTCCCAACACTTTTGACGATGATTGTAAGAGAATAGGAAATCAACTTTAAACGCTTATAAAACTTGTCGCATTTAACATTTGGTTGAGATATCTCGCCCTGGAACTGTACTGATAATGCACTTTCCAAACTATATAAAAAATATAATAAAGGTTATATTTCGGTAAAATCATAAATACATGTAGGAGAATTTTGCATCTGACGCGCGTGACATTTCATAGCGTGACCACAAAATCCACTGGGTGAAATCGCTTTCTTCTAAGAACGCCAGAAGAAAACATTTAAGGTCTTTAATTTTCCTCATGAAGCAAGAGGACGTTTCCTTCGCGTGGACTATGTAGAAGGAATGGCCACAGGTTGTCTGTTTCACCAGATTTAGCGAAAAGTCATGAGGGTATTTTTAAGTAAAAAAATACTATACGATTGCAGTCGTTGTCATGTATACATGCATCTTTTTCAACAGCGGTATTATTCCTGGTTAACTTTTGCTGTTTCCTATCAGCCAAATGTTTTGAAAGATGTTACAAATAGAAATGGCATAAAGGCTGCCACAATAAATTTTTTTTTTTTTCATTCCGGCGGTGTTAAACTATCCTAGAAAAACATGATGTTTGTAGTTGCGAGGGAGGAGTGAGATAAGTGCTGAATTAAAATCTTCTAGACTTTATTTTCGTAAGGCCTGAAGGTAATACGGAACCTCTATAAAAGAGTTTATTCAGCCATGTTCAGAGTTCATATAGAAATTGCTGTGCTACCGTCGCCTGTCAATCATTCAGATAATTTGAGAACAGTAAACAACATAGGTTTCCACATTCCTCCACCACATTACTCCATAAGAAAATGCGAAATATATGCTCAATGAACCAACTTTCAAACAAGAAAAGGGCAAAAACATGTAAACCATGTAAGAATATGGACAGGTTTTGTCGCATTTATCTACGGGGATAAATTTAACAACTGTTTCCCAACATTACTCCATTTAAACAGTGCCCTATAAAGGTCAATTAGCAAAGTTAGTTTAATTTTAACGCTACCCATGGAGTAATGTCGTATTTTACTTAGAATTAAGCTAAAATGTCTATTAAAATTCGTTTGGTTAAGTCCTTGCAAAGCCCCGAACAAGTCAATTAGGCTATTTTGTCGTTAGCGCTACTATAAAGGAATTATTTTCGGCTACGAAAATGGAGTAATGTGGTGTGTGATGACTTTGCGTGTGTTATCCTTTTTAATTAGGTTAACGAAGACAATAGACGCCTTAATCTAAATCAAGAGCGTACTTTGTTCTCGTTTTCTGACACCAGTTTCGAAAAGCGGTGCCACAAGGGCTTAACTAGAGTTATTCAGCCAGAGAAAGTAGCCTCTAGAATTCAGCAAATTTCCAATCAGCCTCATAGTTTGCTCGCGTGGCAAATGGACATGTGCTGAATGTTGTAAAGAATGGAGAGCTGCTAAGGAATATGTCAGCTGCAATGTAGCGATCCGAATGAGTTTTGGGGGAACTGGTGAACGCACTATATCTTGCTTTAACATTTAAAACATATCAGCCTATGCTATAGTCAATAGCTTTCACCGAAAATAATCTTGCATTTGTATTTTGGCTCTTCCTGTGCCCCGGAAAGAGCAATAGTTGTACTTACCGGGTTGCAAAACATGCCGAATATAAACAGGCGTCTGCGCCAAAAATTGTCTTAACAAGGTACGGCAAATATCTTTTTTCAACAGAGTACTGTTTACGAGTGTTTTTTGAAGACGTTTCTACTGACAAAAAGTCGTCGATTTTTGACCTTTTACTGCCACACCCACAATTTTCAGACAATTGTAGGTTTTCACAGGACGTCACAAAAATTCAAACTATCGCTTCTTCTGAGTTTCTACTTTCATGTGGTATTACAGCACCTTAAAACCGTCACACATACAAATTTTCGGTTCAAAAGGGTTTTTCTTTTTGCGACACTGGGCCAGGTTGCATAAAACCTTTTTAAGATAAGAGAGCTCTTAACTTTTGTTCTGGAACAATAACCTATTGTTTTGAAATAATAGTTACGAGTTCCCTTAATCTCAAGGTGTTTTTGCAACCCGACCCTGGAGCTTGAATTTCCAAGCTTTTTAGCTGACGTTCAGGAAAGCTCTTATGTGGGTTAAAAACATTATCGATTTTGGGAGATTTTGCTATCTACGCATTCCCTATCTTAGAATAAATATTACTTTAATCTTTATGAGTTCCTCAAGCGAAGAATTCACACATTAGTTGGAAAAACTCAAAAACAAATGTTTCTGTCGGTTTCCGGCAAACATGGCGTCTCCATACAAAGCTTTATAATTTGGGGTAAAACGTTTTTTCCGAAAATCTCGCATATGAAATATTGCACAGACCTGATTCTTGGCGAGGCTTTTTGTATATATATCTTCTTTCACTTGTCAGATTCTAGACTTCCTGTATTTAAGGGTTTCCATTTTAATTTTGATGGCGTGACTGGCTGTGAAAACCACCAATGGCTGTGTTGCAGACTAAACTCGGTCTCATTTTGAATTAAACCTCAACAGTATCATAAACTCATTAAAACCTTATCATAAAATGAAAATGAAGAAAGGTTAGGTTTCAAGCTGTGGCCACGGTTTGCTCGATTTTTCTGTGTATTCGCTCCTAACCTTTTTCGTTTTTTTTTCTCTGCTTACTTCCCCTTCGCAAACGTAAACGTATGTGTCTCTCATCGAAGATGCAAAATGATTTTAGTAATTATAGCGTCGTGTTTAATATTTCCAATAAACATTTGTTAATTTTTTTCTTTAAGAAAAGCTAATTGAAATGGGAGGGGATTATGTATTAATGTGCAAGGGGGATAGGTCACTTAATCCCCTCGCATTTTAATTAGGTGTTCATTAGCCGCGCTCTTGCCTTTAAACAATCAAAGCCTCACAAGGCTTTTCAGACAGTTGATTCGGGAGTTCGAAAAGAACAAAGGAATCCGAGCTTATGTAAACATAATGTAAGAACACCGCCGCTAACACTAAGTAATTTTTGTTTCCCTTCAGATCATTTCTATAAACGCGTGACAATTCGGGAAACGAAATCTTATAATTAAAGCCGCACCGTGATTGCCGTATTGCGGTTATCAAAAGCTTCATATCTTTTTACGGCAAGAGGGTTAATGGGTATAAATTATAGATATTGCTCGTGGTTTATGGATACAAACAAACTCTAAACTGTGAACTAATATACCCAGCGAATTCGGCATGTTAGCGAACTCGAATGTCACGCCGGAATTCGAACTCGACAAGTGGCGTCGGAAACCGACGTAAACCGTGACAGGTTTCTCACGCTGTTTAATCTAAAACCACTTTACAAACAACAAACACGCAGGTTACGTAGTACTTTCTCAACATTATGTAAATAGTTCTGAAAAGACTTTCATCTATGTTCCGATCGCTCGGATAACATTCACACGTTTAGAAAATAGATAAAACATAATAATAATAATAATAATAATAATAATAATAATAATAATAATAATGTTTATTTCTTATATTGCGCAGTCTAGCATGCGATAAAGATATGATCGAGTGCGCATTACAACACAAAAATCTTAAAGTAATAAATGGCTAGTCCAAATAATGATAATAATAATAATAATTTACAATTTTCGGAAAACAATAAAAGTAAAATATGAGTTAATAAAAGAACTAATAAAAAGCTAATTTAAAAAGATGTGTCTTTAGTAAAACTTTAAAAATGTTCAATGATTGACATTGTCTAATTTCTAGAGGGAGTCGATTCCATACTTTGGGCGCAGCATTTTCAAACGCCCTATCCCCGAGTGTCTTTTTTGTTCTATAGGTATTGTCCATTAGGAGTATGCCCCGGTATGATCTCAACTGATACCGCGAGCTCTCTTTGATTTTTATCAAGTCTAAAAGATATTGTGGTGCGACGCCGTAGATACATTTGTGAACTAGCATTGCTATCTTGAATTCTATTCTGTGGGTAACCGGAAGCCAGTGCAGGTTGATCAGGGATGGTGTGATAGGATCATACCTAGATATAGTACATACCAGCCGAGCTGCCGCGTTCTGCAGGCGTTGCAGCTTACCAAGATGAACAGCGGGCGTACCATATAATAGACCGTTACAATAGTCTAATCGTGACATTATAATAGCCTGTACAATGGACTTCCTATTAACATATGTGGAACGAACTGACCTTTTTGTGGAACGAGCTGACTATCTTGTGGAACGATCTGACTATTGATTGGAACGATCTGACTTGGAACGATGAAAAGAAATGACCGGATACCGGAGAGTTCCCGAGTTCGATTCCCAGGAGTGACCACAAATCCTTCCTGCTACTTCTTTGCTTTCCATGTACTTTTAAGTAGCTTTAAATACCCGTAAAACGGAGCGCTAATGGAGAGAGGAGGTTAAAAATGAGCGCAACATCGGCCTCAGGTTTGTTAGTCAGGTGACTATTTCGAGCTACCGACATAAAATAAGGTTCCTTTACCTTGACCTCTACTAGTTTTATACTGAAGAACAGGTGCCGTACCGTGGCATGGATTAGTTACCTTTCAGGATCATCCATTTCATCATCACCGTCTTCACTTTCGTCGCCTTCTTTATCAACTTCATCATTATCAACGTTTTCCTCAGGGGCACCTAATTCACCGTTATTTTCCTGGTTCTCAGGTGTTTCTAAAGTTTCCTCCGACGGAACAGTTGTCATCAGAGCGCCAATGAAACAGGCGAGAAGGCTAATCACTACAAAGGACTTCATGGTGGCCTAGAGTTATACTTCAATAGCGAGGACAGCTATGTCCAACTGCGATGGAAAACTTATCTACTGAACTTTGGCAACGGTAGTAGTGAAGGGCGTTGATATGGCATGTAACCAATCACAGAGCAGTATTCTTTTGTTTAAGCTTTAGAGAACAAATGGAACAATGGAGCTCATTCCTATTCAGTACTTTGAACAAATCACAGAGCAGATGACGTCTGGAGGTCATTCGCATTCAGGACTTTGAACCAATCACAGAGCAGATGACGTCACGTATAGGATTTTAGTATGCATGAAAATGGCGTCCTTACACTGCGAGCAGTCTCTCTTTTTCGGCAGATTTAGTGAGAGCAGTGCACGTGCGCGGGAGGGGCAAAGCCGGGAGACGCGCGAAACGAGGGCGGCAGCCCGAGAAGAAAAAAGAGACTGCCCGCAAAGCCAGAGCCAATGAAATATGCGTTGGCCTCACAACTCAAAAATATTATTGGCGGATGAGTGAAGCGTTGACAACAACCTGTCAACAATCGAAAATGATGGCGGAAGCACTGCAGGAATGTTTGTCGGAAAATAGAAGCATTAGAAGGTCATATCTCCGGGTAAGCGCGTGATCGTAATTCGAATACTCAAAGCCTCTCCCGTCTCGCGCCTTCACTCACGCGCGTGGTCATTTGCGAGTCTCGTGGGTTTTTGCACGACGGACTAAGAAAAAAGAGAGGCTGCTCGTAGTCTGTGGCGCCCTTTACCATGAACACATTAAACATTGAACGATTTTCTGCCTTAACAACACAAATGCAGAAAGACTTCTTTGAAGTAAACAAGAACTTAATGTACGTTTTTGGGCTTTAAGGTGATTGGAAAAGAAACAAGATAAACGAGTGTTGTCTGCACGCGATGGTATGCTGCTGGTGGTTTAGGTCGCTGAGTTGTGGCAACAGAAACCCAGATATGAACCCTGGGTTCAGCCCATTTTATTTATTTTAATTTGTGGACCCGATTTTCCAAAGGCAAAGAAATTTACACGACACAGTATTTCATCGCAAATTATTTTATTCACGTCAAAGAGTATATCATTGTACACAAGAAATAATAACAATAAAGAAACGGCTAATGGTTACATCATTACTTGACGGTGTAGTCTACCAAATTGTCTCTGTAACTTAGGTCTTGGTTCATAGGTAGGTCCTTTTTCAGATGATACAAAGAACGTATTTTGTTATAATCTTCGCTTGAACAAATCGTTCATTTCCAATAAGGTATCAGGATAATCGTAGATATTGCGTACACCAATAATGGCAGTTCTGCTCATCAACGTGGAGTTCATAATCTGTTCCTCCGTCATTTCTTCACACCATACTTTTTGAAATGCAATCCGTTGTATCTGTAGTTTGCTGGAAAACTGACCTCCATAAGAGAACCATTTCTCAGTCATAGTTGTCTAACACGCGGTTGATTATGCAAAAATGTTCAACTAATAAGAGCAGGTATTTTATAAAAAAAATGCAATTAAAAGTTAGTTATTTAGCTTTTGTCTCTTTTAAAAAATAAGCAATTAAGACATTGAGTTCCCAATTCGAAAAAAGTGAAGGAATGTTGTTTCTCAATCATTCAGAACATGTCGCGTTTCTTTGCGAAATTGTAATTCTCTGTCTATTGACAAAATTATGAAATACCTGTCGCAAAAACTACAAGACGATTCAGAAAAAGAGGGCTCTTTTAACCCTGATTGGATAGTGAACAATCTATTATGTGTTCAACATACAAACGTGTTCTCCGTTCAATATTTCATTCTTAAAAGTTTAGTTTGCTCGGAAAAAAGTCTTAACTCTCACCAATATTCTTTGAAACATTGCGCCAAACATGCAAGTCGAATCGAGCGCTTCACCTCTGTTGACGATTGACGAAGTGGAAAAAGTCCAGGGTCAAAGGATAACCAGGTGAGACTGAAATGTTTTGCGGATCATACCTGGCCGACATTATGTAGATTCTATCATGTAAATAAAGAAAAAACTTTGGCAACCAGTGCTGCGAATTCATGCGCATGTTAGAGAATTCCGTTCATTCTTATTCTCAAATACGGTCAATCGATCGCTACCTTACCTATATAGCTATTAGTAAACGCAATCACAGCTTTTTGTATGAAAATAGTCAGTTATTAGCGCAAAATGTTAAAACGCTTGGCAAAAAAAGAAAAAGTGCGATGAGAGTATTGCACAGAAAAACATGTTTTAACAGGATAATATATTACCAAAAGCAGCCCGCACCTCATGGAAGCAATTCAGTTAAGGCTCGATAGCTTTAAAGCTGAAAAGTCTTCATACTTAATAAGTACTTGAAGATCCTATTAGCATATGACGCCAAAACGTAGTTAATTCATGTACTCAAATGGACATTTCTTAAAGAATGTTTTTAAAGATACATTTGCAACACTAATAATGAGACATCAAATAGATCTGCATGACTTTTTCCGAGAAAATTTGAGTTTAAAACCTAACTGTGGACTGCAAAAAAGCACACACACTCAATAGATATTAGCCTGAATTTCATCCGATTACTTCAAGTCGTTATTACTCCCTCGAGGGAGTAATAACGACTCGACGTAATTGGATGAAATTCAGGCTAAATAGATATGAGTTTCTTTTGTATTTTTTTTAAATGAATCAGAAGTTTAAACTATGTGTTTGAAAATTACTTTGCGGTTTGAAAAGCCAAAATGACGCAATCAAGATTATTAATCCGTCGCTATGGAAATGCTGGTTAAAACGGAAAATGTTGAAATGTTAAACGACCAAACTGTTATTTCATTTTATGACACCTGTCACTTTTTTAGAACCATACATATTGTTACTGAAAACTGTTTCAAAGTGAAGTAATAGTATAGCTAAAATTCGCCACAGCGAGGAAAATGGCTTGTTTAATTTTGGTCCGAAGTATGGTCCGGATTTGGACGCAGTGTCCAAGAATTCTTAGTACACTCATCTTCCCTCCCCCCACTCCCCCACACCGCCGGCTGGTTATTTTCAGCCATCTAAGTTTGTACGGTTTCCGGGGTACCCAGGAAGTCTAATGTTTGTCTAGGCAACTGCAATGGTTCCTTTTACGCTATATGCATGTATTTTTGTGCTTCAAATATGAAAGATGAAAGCAACTTTCCCTTGAAAACCGCATATAATTAATCTGGGATCATTTGACCATAAGTAGTCAATTTTTGGGAAAGTCAATTGCCACTAACTGTATTGTTGCCAATCAGTGTGGAAACTTTCGTTATATTTCGTAAGGAAGTATACTTATCAACATTGATAAGGGGCGCGCAATGACTTTTTCAGATGAGACGAAAAAGCCTCCTAAAACTTTCTAGACGACAAAAGTTCCCTTAAGACATCCGAACAGGTAGATGGTTTTGAGTCTTTTAAGGCAGCAACCTCCAAATTAACCGTGAAACGTAACAGGCTGCTAAAGCATAGAGAAAACCATTTGAGACACTTCTGACGTAGTATTTGGAAACATAATTGGCCGTTGGGTGCTCCTGATTGATGATAAAACACCGACTCGTATTTTGCAATGTCACTGTAAGTGGTAAATGGATATTAGGAATTGTAATCAGGCACATGACGCACGATCAGTAATTCAAGGAAGAAGTTTGAATTGCATGCGTGGCATGAAATCATGTGACGCGTTTTCCTGAGGATGATATTGTATCTACCGTGTTACCTTTCACAAAGATTATTAGTAAAGATTGCGCGTAGCGAGTTTGACGCAAAATTCCTGAAAACTTTCCATAGCCCTGGCCAGATTGGAGGCACGAAAGATGAGGAGCTTCAACTCAGGGTGAAGCGACTTTTAGACAATTTTTTCTCGTTTAGCACAGCTGCTCTCGTAACTGGAGGTTAAACATATTCTTCAGTCGTTTGTCAGAGTACAGTTACATAGTGTGCTCTCCAGTCAAGGGCAAGTACCAACCCTGGGCAAGCGCTAACTAGCAGCACAAATGCCGTATTTCCAAGCATCAATAAAAAAAAAACAGATTTTTGGCAATTCATTTAAAGTTTCATGTTGACGTTTTATTTGATTAAATGACCAAGAAGACAATAGGAAACTTAAAATAAACCACAACTTTCGTGTACAGGCACAGGTACTCATTTCTAAGTTAGAGCCGTAAATACGGATAGACGGCGTATTACCTCGTAGAATTACGGCTAGGCTAGAGGGAAGAGCGATGATACCGTTGCCACATCTGCGGAAAATAAAACGCGTGGCAAACAGTTTCCTACATCCACATAGGTAGCGGGCAGAAACAGTGTTTCTGAATTTTGATTTTTTACTAGTAAAGCGAAGTTCTAGAAACTCCAAGTTCTTAGGCTAAACTTGATTTAGCGAGCAAAATGTAGTGCGGCATTTCAGCCGAACCGTGTTGCAAAGTCAAAAGAATAAAACTGAAAAAAAAATTCAAGCGCCGACTTATTCTACCAGCTTCAGGCTGGTCCAGTAACGTTCGTTTAAGAACAAGAAAAAGTTTAATCTGTCTTTTCATTTTCAGTCTCAATATTTTTCTTGCTATTCAGTTAAGAACCACTCCATATTGATGGGATGTCATTTGCACCTTTTTTTGAAATCTACTTTCATGTGCAATGTTTATTTAATGTTCATCTCAAGCACTCATTCCATGCAAAGTGGTAAATATAAGGTTACGTATAATCTTCTTCGTTCAGATTACATTTATTTAATTTTTTCAGTGTTGGGAAGATGCACAAAGTTCTTTAAAACACGACCTCAGGCACCGCGTCCACACTTCATCCCCAGTAGCGTCGCCTGCGCTAGATGACCGGCGGTACCGGTATCGCCGACGGGTCTCATATGATCGACGCCGTGGGCGATAGTTATAGTTGCGGGAGCGGACTCGTGGACGGGTGTATTTGACGTGGCGGCGCCAAAAAGTCTTAGGAGCTGCTACCGGGTTAGTCTGCTACACAGCCGTTTTTAGTGTCGTCACGTGTGGCGAGGAGCATTGCGTGACGACACTACAAACGGCTGTGTAGCAGACTGCTACTGGGTCTTCTAGCATAGACTTGACACTGAAAATATAGGAATAATTGATTTCCTAGGTTATTTATACATCAGTTCGTAATCTTCTTTTCCTCGCTTATCAGGACAGCCCGAGTCAGTTCAGTCTGTTTGAACTACGAGTATAGTATATTTGTGTACTATGGCTTGTTTTCAGCAATTGATATAATATATTAAGGGCCCGAGGACCATTTGATTATTGAGGATGAGGCCGGGGAAGAGGAACATGGGCTATTACTGAAAAAAGTTAAAAATATCCTCCTGCAGACTGATTTCAAGGGGAAAAAATGTTGCAAGGAAAAACATCGGAAGAAATCGAAACCTACACAGGTCATGAACAAGAAAAAAAACAATTGCAATCTTCAAGAACCTATAGGACTTATAGTGTCCTTAGCTCCCACGAGTATCCATCCTCGGAGACCCAGGGGCAGTTAGCCGGGTCGATAAAATGTTCGTGGTGAAAGTTTACTGTGAGATCGAGACGAGCCCCTGGGCACTTACTCTTACCGAACCAGTTCCAGAAGCGTTTGAATTGCCTGCTTCTGATTGGCCAGAAAAAATTTTTTCTGG
>NC_133201.1:58638649-58721149 GCF_958299795.1 Porites lutea | reverse complement strand
TTTCCAAGACGTCTGTGTCACTTACTGAAAAACACCTTTCTCATATATTTACCACACCACGCTTAAAATTCAACATCCAATTTCTATCAAGCAAACAAGGAAGTGCAAAAATGAGTCAGTTTATTTTCATGAGAACAGAAAAAAAGCATTTTATTTCACATCAATGGCGTCGCACTCAGGTTTGCTTTGAAACAAAGGCTTGAGATGACTCGGAAAGGACCTATTAAATCCAGTTTCGATGCTTGTTTTCGGAAACTGAAAATCACTCTCATAACATCAAGGCCAACTTTAGAGCTCACTAGTTAAGATGGAAAATCACATTCTGATCAAATTGTTGCGTTCTGCCGGTGTCATGACTTAACGAGTCTGTGTCTGTAATGGGGTGTCGCTTTAACGTACCACAAGCTAAAACAATCTTCAAAGTTTAAAAGAAATGGAAGACGTGAATCGCTAACTGGTAAACTTAATCCATTGGCTATCACTTTTTTCCTTACCAGTGTAGGCAGTTTATACCGTCTGAAAACGTCACCTGACTTTGCTTAACTTTAGCGTCGATCGATCCAGGAGTGGTCTAAAAATAAATGTGTTACATTTCAGGATCATTGCCTTCATTGTCAGTATCTTCAATTTCTTCTTCCTCGCCTTCTTCATCAACTTCGTCGTTCTCTACTGCTTCCTCAGGAGCGGGTAATTTAGTCTCATCTTCCTGGTTTTCTGTTTTTTCATCTGATGCAACAGTTGTTATCAGAACACCAAGGAAACAGGCGAGAAGAGTAATCACAGCAAAGGACTTCATAGTGGCCTACAATATGACTTTCATGCCAACAGCAAGGACATCTATGCTTAACTGTGATGGTAAACTCAAACTGAAATTTGGTGCAGTTTGTGTTTTAATACATATTTTTGTTAGGCTCTAACCTACGTTACGGACGTATTGTTCTGTTTTTGGTTTCGTTTAATACCTGAAAAGTTATATCCTGATTATCTCGACGTTGTGTCCTCAGGTGCAAGACCAATTATCAAAAATTTGTGTTTAACAAAACAAAGTCCGGCAACGCACTACTATAGCTTTAGTAACAAAATGCTTGAAAAAATGAACCTGTAACACTTTTCTCACAGAAAAGATCCAAAATCCTAATAACCCCCAGGCTAAAATGAACACATCTTAAAATTATTAGAATCTTATATTACTTAATTTTCTTAAATAAGTTTTTTGAACAGTTCATGCCAGGAACGGTTACACTCTCTAACATCTTTATTCATGCTATTTTGATAATACAGGAAGAGAGAAAGGGCAGAATACAGTATAGAAGGAATATTATTGAGGTTACATAAATTGAGGAACTGTGTTTAAGTGTTCGAGTTTGCAGCTTCTCATTTACATTAAAGAAAGGAAAAGAAAAAGTTAACTATAATAGTACAAAAAGCATAAATAATTGTCAAAAAGACAACTGCAAGGACTGATCAGAACAATATTTCGACTGGTCAATACCAGATGAGTCTTCATCATGTTTATAAAGGAAGATCACCATTTTTTGGAAATAAATAATGTAGTTAGTGCAGCCTGCCATTTGCCAAATAGTCACCAAAATTTTAATGCTTCCGAACCTTCCTGAAAGTTTCGAATCGATGAATTTGAAACACCTAATTATTAGCTAGTGTAACTAGTAATAACCGAAGGTTACGGAGTGCGGTCGACAACGAAAGGTCAAAACGCTTTTGCTCCAGCGCTATGCTTTGCGTAAAATTTCACGTGACAGATGGTCAAAACACGCGTGATCAGATAAGGAGTGATGGAAGGTCCAAACGCGCGTGATCAAAGTGCTTGCTGTGCGTTCCATACATTCTTGATCTTAGTGGAAGTCCAAATGCTGGCTACATACATGCGACGCATGCGTAATAACAGCCTGGAGATCAGGATTGCGGGCTTCTCTTGTTGCCCGCAACTACAGTTGATATACCGAGTTTGGTAAGGATTGGTTTTAAACTTGTGAATGAAGACCGGGAAAAACAGGCTTGTACCTTGAAACAATAGATACTGGGAGGGAGATCGAGGCTTACCTTGAAACAATCGTAAAAATGAAGCATCAAAAGCCGTATATAAGTGTTTTCAATTGAAACTATAATTCTACAAATGAAATTTAAAAATTGGTCTGCTGACTCACAATGTACTAGAATCAAAGGAGAGGGTGTCGATAAATAAATGAACCTAACTAGCGAGTTTATTTGAGGGGCCGGGGCAAGGGGACTAAGTAAAACCTTTCATAAGTCTTCCTAAATTGAGGGAGATTTTTGAAATATTACAATTTTAGACTGATATAGACTTTTTATTATGTATCAATGAGATATCGATCAACTACAAGATATTAAAAGCGCAGTATTACCAATAAAAAATCTAATGTTGTTGCATTCAAGATACTTACTTCTAGTATCACTAACCACTATCACTTCCGTGAGCAGCGTTACAGCCAAATCAAAATTATCTACCCGTGCGCCCGACCGTTCGTCTGCACCACAGGGAAACCAATGTTTACTCTCACACTTTCTAGCTAGAAAACTAATTGCACATCAATGTTGTGATCAATTGACAGCTGTCAAAACAGGATAGCCGCTGCCAGTATCACCTGACCATACCGCGGGCTCAAGTGTCGACCCATCGAGGTCGAGTACTTTTTTGAAGTTATCCGCTGACAAATTACCAGTTTCAAATGATCGCAGGCTCAATTCTATTTTTTCCAATGATTCATATGAAATATGTTGTGTTTATGTCACTATGGCCCCGCACTGTCAAGATTTTGATTTCAAACTGACCTCGGACGCGAAAATTCAGCCACTTTTTTTTTTTTAAATAAAGGCGGGGAAGACCTTTTCTTACCATGGTCACCCGTTGGTCACGCTCTACGTCCAATTTTTGTACTCTGATTGGTCAAAATTTGACAGGTGAGTTCATGCGGAAAATTTATGCTGCATCTTGAAAGATGTTTACTTTGACAGCTAAAGCTGACAGAGGTTTGTGTCAACTTGTGATGTTTTTAACTATCTTTTTCCACTGGATGTACAAAATGAAATACAGCTGGGTTTTTGGTTGAGAAATGCGTCGCTTGTCAAAATTGAGTAATCCGATTTCGGATTGCATCGTTTTCGTCTTTCACCTTGCTCAATGCGTAAGAGGGTTTAAAAGTCTCAAGCAACTATGGTAATAATGGTAAGCCTGAGTAATTATTGTATTTGTATTTGATGTTTGTTTTTGTTACATCTAATTTCATGAAGTCGAGCACAGTTTATGCGGCAAGTTCTTGCACGTTTGTTGAGATTTGAGTCAATGATCTGATCTAGTATCAGGTTTGATATAAGCTTTCGGAACTTTAAAAGGCCTTCAGATATATTTTCTCACGGCAAATAAAAAAAAAAATTCCCAAGAATATTTAGTTATAAATTTGGCTGTACGAGGAGTTCATCTTTGACAAAAAACAAACACCAGGAGGCCGGCTGAAAGTAAAACAGAATAAACTTAAGCTTAAGCTTTAAGCTTAAAGACTCAGGATTTTTAGAGACACTTTAATACTTGTTTTCGTGAATGAAAATTGTTGTCTCTGTAAATGTTTTACCGAATTATATTTCTTTTATTGATTGTTAGTAGTCTCTCTTGCAATTTTAATCGCTTGTCCGTGGTGTTTGTTTTCATCGTTCATGAACATCGCTTGCAGGAGTACTTAGAAATGTCGTGCGTATCAAACGCTTTATAAGATTACACATCGTTATAACTGGAACCATTAAATAACAAAAAATAATGATAATAAATTTGTTATTATGTTGAAGCGTATCTCCATTAAAGTTCATTCAAACACTCGACCACACTGACAGCTCGCACTAAAAATGAGAACCGGCTGGCCGTATGGGTGATTTTGGAAATAGACCTTGTCACGATTTTCGACGCCATCTTGACGAGTAGGCAAACGCGTGAAAAATTACAGTGATTATATGAGAATCTAATGTCGAATAATTTCCGTAGAACGGCTGTTCTGAGAAAAATATGACTTGTAAACTAAAGCTTCACTTCTAAGGATTCTCCTGCAAAAATTTGAGGGCGTTACATTCACTTGAAGACCTAGAACCACTTTTTTAAATTTTCTATACATTTGTCTGTAAGAAAGTCCCGGGAAAATTACAGACAAATATATGGGAAATCTAAAGCAAGCCTCTTGAGAAGTTTAAGCACAGATATGCCCGAAAAATGTTTTAGGACAATCCTTTGCACTGTAGCTTTAGTTGACAATTGATATTTTTTTCAGAACAGCCGTTTTACGGAAATTATCCGACATTAGATTCTCATACAAACACTGTAATTTCTCACGCGTTTGCCTACTCGTCAAGATGGCGTCGAAAACCGTGGCAAGGTCTATTTTTTGAACGGTTTCGCTAAAAGCCCACGATTGATCGTCCTGAACCTTGAAAAATTGTGAAATGCCGTATTCTGTCCGAGGTCTGTATGATAAAAAGTACTGTTTCACCTCAGATGTGATGTATAAAAGTATAAAAGGTTGGTTTACACACCCTCGAATTTGTTGGCAAGAATTTGTAAAGTAAACCTGTCGAACGCAAAAAAATGCGGCCTGATTTGTTTTCCAAGAATTTGTTTTCGAGGCCTGATCTACTGTGATCAAGAGCCATGATGGCTCTTGAATATGATAGAAGATGTTTGCTATTTTTGGGGTGTACATATAATTGGGCTATCAACTCGATGTAAGATGTTTCACTCTAAAATAACTTATCCTTTCCCTCAAAAGTCACATGAATGTGCCCTTAATTTAACTGATTTGTGGATTACAAGTTTATTGTTTGATTTAAAATATAAATTTATTAATGGGAGCTTCGCTTTTAGCCCTGGCTAAATATATATATTATTCTTATTATTTTGCCGAAGATATCAAAAGCGATATTAAAACCGCGGTGTCTTCAACAAAACTCTACGTCATGGCATCTAATATAGCACCATCAAATACCACTCCAGTATTACGACCAAATTAAACTTCCTTTTTCTTAGTAAATCATTAGCCCTGGTGAGCTTCCGAAGATTCAGTTTTGGGGAAATTAAAGATTTTTGTTTTGCCTTATTTGTTAATATTAAATTGTCCTTTATTGCATATTTATGAAGAAAAAGATTTCATAACATACACGACTTTTTCAGTTTTAAGGAGAGATAGGCGATGAATTGTGTAGAAGCCACCAAGGCTTATAAGGCGATGTTTCCGCTGTAGCATTTAAAAACTTTATTAAAATATTAGTTTAATCAAGGAAAAAAAACAGTTCTGGTAATAATTATGATAATACTGAGAGAGAATAATTAATTGTTACAGGTAGTGATAGTTGTTGGCTTCACACTAGAGCTTCAACTATAATGTAAGTGTATACTTG
Source organism: Porites lutea (assembly GCF_958299795.1). Classification (NCBI taxonomy): domain Eukaryota; kingdom Metazoa; phylum Cnidaria; class Anthozoa; order Scleractinia; family Poritidae; genus Porites; species Porites lutea. The sequence goes on along the minus strand of NC_133201.1, from coordinate 58,715,734 downwards.
GAACCTACTTTGAGTGTGAAGGGGTGAAATGTACCTACTTAAGCTTTTATTACTTGTTGACCATGGAAACGATCGTAGTTCAAACAAGCCGAAGTTCACCGCCAAGTACTTGAGAACACACTTGACCAATAAGAAATGGAAGCCATGCGCACGGTCTGCACGTGCAGCGGTTCGAAGATTTTAATGAAGGGAGAGATTGACAGCTATTATGTCAAGTATTATACTTTGTCAACAAGTGTGAATCCATGTTTTCTATAGCCTGATTCTCAGACGTCCGAGGTCGTTCGACGTAAGATATTCAAGTGCACTTGAATCAAGAGGTTACTTGAAACCAACTTCGTTCTCTAGTGGGAAGCCAACATGTACTTTCGTAGTTACATTCCGATGTGCAAATATTTGATTATTATTATTAGACTATTTTGCATAATGTAGCACTTTTCCGGTGATTGTGAGTATTATTTTAGACCTGTGAAATATACAGCAGAATACTACGCACTAATTCCATTGTATTCTTTTGTTTACTTCTTGCTATTTGGCCCTCCCTGTTAGTATCTGTTTCACGGTTCAAGTAAAATCACTCTAACCATCAGTTTAGCAAGACAATTGACGAATAAGAGGATGTTGTTCTTGAAGACTGTAATCTGGAAAGAGAACTATGCAGAGAAAGATTTGATTAAAAAATCGGCTTCTGGGTGGATACTAGAACGAGCTATGCCTCTCTCTCAGGAAATGTCACACCCATCTGAATAGCCTAGGAGGTACGCGTTATAGTGCAAGAAACTTCCAAACAATGGATGTCTAGAGTTCATTCCATTTTTATTCCGTATACACTCATATATCTTCATGTTACAAGCAATCTGATTGGTTCGCTTTGTCGAGCCAACCAGCGATATCCACACTCTTTGCTTGCGAATGGATGATGAAAGATCTTGAAGTTACAGACAAAAATGGCTGTTGTTCAAGGGCCTGTGCTGGACGGAACGTCTCTTTGTGGACGGAAGTTTCAAAGTAAGGTGAATTTTGCCCAGAGAAGATTAATAGGAAAGACAATCAAATCAAATGTTAGGAAAGTGCTCCAATTCTTGTTCGAAAACTGCATAAGTTACGGAGCGACGGATTCCAGAATGCGCTGGTTTATTTCATACCTTAGTGACCAAGCACAAAGTTGCGTGGTCGAAGGGCAAACCTCAAAATAAGAACCCTCAGTTGCGGCATACCGCAAGGCACTATCCTAACGTTATTACTTAAGATGTATATTAACGACCCTGCTAGGCTACTGACTTGTTTATATTATTGTTCAGTAACCAGCGCAGTTGTAGCGTGTAAGACAGTTTATTACCCCATCGACCCTCCAAATAATGAAAAAATATTTGATACAGCCCTACGTCGATTATTGCGGCGTTGTTTTGAAGGCTCCGGGCGCAGAAGTATCTCTGACACTTCAAATCCTCCAAAACCGCTCAGCTCGGATAGTAACGTTTCCCAGTTGTGACTTTAGCTCCGGCCCACTACTCCAAGAGCTAATTAAGGTGAGAAGGCAGACTTTTCATACGCCGAATTAAAGGGATGCGATCACGGTTATGCGCATGCGCGCCGTTTGTCTCTTCAGAATAAATTTGTCGGGTCAGCACCACATTCGAAATCGCCCTTAGTGGTACAATCATTGAAAATTCTTCGTTTTATTCCGACATCCGTCGCTTTGACTGGCCTAGTTATACTTCGGTAGTGGTGATTAACGTGTGGTTGTGTTCTTTGACTGGTTAAGTTTTAAAAAGACGCAAAAAATAATGTTTTGATCATGGAGGTTCCGAGAAGAGCATTGTGGCCGTCCGGCAACAGGACGTTCTCAAGAGTCTTTGGAGATAGAGAAGCTTAGCCTATCGATTTGGTATGGTTTTAGGAGTAGTGTGTGGCTTACGAAAAGAATACACGACACTTGGAGAGTGGTTAAAGGCATGAGTTCGTTCAACTTTGATTTGATTTTTGCATCCGACCTGTAGTTATACCGCAACAGGCCGCGCGATCTTCACCGATCTGGTACACTTGAAATGTTCCTTGTGTCTTTGCTTTACGATCGTATATGTTTAAGAATTGATGGTTTTAAAATAAATTATTGCCTGAACATTTTGTTTATAATCTAGTTTCTTTATGTGTTTTACTCGATAACATTTGTTTTGCGGAACACTGACCCGATCAGCAACGCGAATGAATTTGTTCATTTGCTGATAAGCAATTGAAATTTATGGATAATCTGTATGCTCATACGTTGTGTGTTTTTGTCACCGGTCAGGCGCTATTTGTAGGTATTTCTGGGTTATATAAGGCGAACTGAGAGAACAGTAATGAAATGTTTGTTTACAAATTTTGTTTGCCGATCGGTGACTGCTTTGGTAGCGTGGGTACGACCTCGTAAAAATACACGTTGGTAAATGTTTGTTTCAAAGCAGGACAGGGCTGTAAATCTTATTCTTATCGGCTCTAACATATATCTGAGGAGTAGCAAAGAATAAACTTGAATAATTTATGGAGATATATAAAATCAAACCAAATGCCTGGAAATACTCTCGCGTCGCGAACAATGAATTTGAATTTTGTAAATTTACTTGCGTGCATCTAACTCGCTTCCGATTGGTTTAAAAACAATCAGCTACTGTCAGAACTCACACATGCGCATTATCGTGAACCAGTCCCTTTAAGCTTCTTGCACTAGAAAGATAGATCGCACCTTTGTATATAGGACGTGCAAATAATAAGCTTGTTTTAATAACGGTTTAAGAACGTTCTCTGTGAAGTATTTCTGAAATCATGTTTTTGTTCACAGCGCACGATGCGATCAAAAGTGAAAAGGTTTTCCCGCTCGACCCGCAAAATATACACTTCGTTGTGTGCCGCAATAAATCTCACTTGTAAATTGATCATGTCTAATAGTAGTTACATGTAAGATGAATAAACAGAAAACGTTTACGCCCCTATGTTTTACTTGACAATGAGCGCCTCGTGGCGAAACTTTCCCCTCAGTACCCCACTTAAAATAGCATCGCGTCTAGGCAAAAAAACCTCTCTCCTCCCCTCCCCCCTAGTATTACAAATTTGTCACGCCGAAGGTTAAACGATCTTGCACAGACTGTTCGGTCTGTTTTCGGCAGCATCACCTAGGACAAAAGGCTATTGTTTTGGTGAATTAGACCCCGTACAATAGACCATTTCTTGATGCGCGAGGTGTATAACAGTATGGCATCTAAATGCCTTTGCCAAAAAAGTCTGAAAGTAAGGACCACCTAAGTTATCAGAGAGTCCTCTTTATAGGGCGCATTTATTTGGAATCAATTTTGCGCTGATTTGCGTAAATACAAGTCGATGAATCTATTTAAATCCAACTTTACCCGCTCGCTTCCTTGCTTCGTTGATTTTTTACTATAATAACATACCATTATAAATGAAAATACTTAAATATGTGCACTAGGTGCCATGGCAGTTATGGACGATTATGTGAGTAAACAATCATTTTACATTGCAACCTTTGAGAGTTAAGCAGAATTTGATTGTATTGTTTTTTGAAGTGGTAGTAGCTGACTGATTTTATGTTGGTAGGAATCTCTTCCTAGATTTTGGTTATGGCAAACTTTAAACTTGTTTGTTTGCAATAATTTGACCTTACACATGGCACATGAAAAATTAAGATTTGAGGCAATATATGGAATTATGTGAGTGATCTATTTATTTATTTATTTATTTATTTTCCAGCTTTTCTGGACACAGGCCTGCCCAGAGGGAATGTGCACGAACGGGACTCAGATCCCATGCAAGGTGCCATCACTACCCAATCCCACAACCCGTAAAGGTTGGCCACATCACCGGGGTCTATGACCCCTAATATACTCTTTTCGAATAGCGATGTGGGTTCTTTTATGTCCCACAAGAACAAATCAGTGAAAGTGCTGTGAGACGGGACCTACAGTTTTTCGTCCTTATCCGAGAAGACTAGAAATTCTAACCATTTGCAGATGTCATTACAAAGGCAGCACTTTCTTCTCAGTCATTTAAAGACGCTGAGTGCAGGTCCGGCCTGGGTTTGAACCCGCGACCTCCCGCTCGGCAGACCGGCGCTCTCCCAACTGAGCTAACCAGGCGGCGGTGACTCGTGACATGTCACGTGACCCCGATCAAATGTTCAGGCACAAGAGGACCTCAGGATTTACTTTTGGAGAAAATTTCATTTTTTTATAGTTCTAGGTCTCCTAGCGAGAGATATTGGCAATCAATCATATGCCCCGAACACACTTTTGACCTAGGCCTAAACCCCTTGAGAATCCCTATTCCATCTCCTCGCTGTTTTTTTTTCTGTCCACATCTCTTTGAGCTCTCCCCACAATCTGAACGCCTGGAACAGGCCACATCTGGTCTTTCGTCTAGCCTAACATCCTGTTGGGGGTGGTATTATAGATGTTATTTATGTGTTACCTCCATATAAGTCAGTCTATAACCTCTTTGTTCCTCACTTTCTTTAAAATATGGGTCCAAAAAGCTTTAGGACTGGTTTTACGGGCATCTACGAGGAACTCAGATGTATATTGGTCCTCAGATTTTAACGCTTAGAGCAGGGCCTTTCTATGGACATTTAAGTTAGCCCAGTTATCAGGTTTATTAATTTTTTTCTCTGTTGTATAGCTTGTGTTTCTTCGGACAAAGGCGACGGTGAGACGGATATAAACCATATAACGACTAAAGGTTACTTTGTTAGGAACGTTGTTTTGTAACGTGGTCAACATAGTAGATTCAAATTTTTCCCCTGTTGTTCGACAGGTACGAGAGAAAGTACTGCTGAAAAGTTGACATGTCTAGTTTGATTTTCGCTACATCAGCTTTTCTCCTAATGAAGACTTTCCGCTCCTGCAACCTTTTCCTTGCAGGTTATACCAGAAGATTGAAGAGTACCATATCCTAATCACTTATAACAGCAGTTACCTGGCAGTTTCTTAACCACAGAGGCATCAGTAGTAATATTCTGCATTCTGGTTGGTGAATTTACCAGTTGTTTAAGGCCAAATTTTTGTTTAATGTCCAAGAGACAGTTCGCAGCAGAATAAGATCGAGGGCCTTCTGTGGCACAGTTATCCTTCCAATTAATATTTCAGGGGCACCTAACGTCACTTTTCGGAAAATATCTGTTCGGAAGACGACTTGAGATCTAGAATTTTCGGAACATATTTTGTAAAATTTATTGCTTGCTTGCCTATCATAGGATTTTCGAACATCTAAGAGAGTCAAACTAGCTCAAAATCCAGTTGGAGAGAAGAAAGCAAGTCAGATTTTATTGCTTTACGTAAGTGACATGCCCAATTGCTTAGTGACGTGTCTAATTGCTTAGAAACATTTACTGACGACACCGTTCTTCCAATTCTCAACAGGACCTTGAAAAAACTATAAATGAAGACTACATTCAAACATCTCAGCTACTGCTCAGCTAATGAACTTTTTGAAAACCCAAATTTAATGCGAGACTCAGTTCATTAAGATCTTTTATTATTTGTATAGGTAATAGCATGATTTGTAGTGATGATATTTGGCATAAATACCACAAGTGATATTTCAAAATTGTTATACGTAATTTAAAGAGCCGTTAGGCGAGTGAAATTTGCGACAATTTTGAAATATCACGAGTGGTATTTACGCCAAATATCACGTACAAATCATGCTATTATTTGTTTGTACTACTACCCCAAAAAGGTTTCTAGTTTTCACATGTAGGTATTTCAAATTAAGTTGAAATACTACTGCTTTAAGCCAATCAAATTACATAAATTTCTCATGTAGTAGTATAATAGTCTGAACAGTACAGATTCTTATAATCAGCTTTAAAAAAATAGGCCGCCACGAAAAGCTGTTCAGGCGGCATAGTATGGACACTTATCCCATATATGAATCTTCATTTTAGGGTTCGGAGCGGGCCGGGGCAGCTTTCCCTCGTAGATATCGCGCAGAAATCAGCGTTCTTATGTGTGAACAGAAGCCGTATGGTTTTGGTGCATGCGCAAAAGCTATCCGGTATAGTGTGAATATAGCCGGAGATGCCACTCTCACTTTGTTATAACGATCGCATACTCCTACGTAACAGAGCTGGATTTATGGAGTCGAATGTCTTAGGCATATCTGTTTTTTAAGTTCCAACAAGCTGTTTGTTGTCTTTCGCCATCCTCCAGTGATCAATTGTATTAATACTTAGTGTAGTCTGACAGCTGAGAGTCATACCGTAGGCTCTCAGGGTCTGTTATAGACTGGTCCCCTAGTTGTTTAGCTATAATCCGCTTAAAGATCTTATCTATAGCTGAAAGGACAGTGAATGTGATTTGTTGTTTTGAACGCACGTATTATAAATTGACTGTTTTGGATGTTTTAATTTCTTTGAATAGCCTGAGGAAACAGCCGAAATTTCGCAACGCCAGCGAAATGACGCCTCATAAACGAGCGCAGAAATTCTATACTTATGACGTGTCACAACCCAGATATGGGTTGTGCCTCTGATTGGCTGAAGCAAATTTCCCACTCGGGATCGGACGACCAATTAGAAGCACTACCCAGATCTGTGTAGTGACGCGTAATCAGTGTGGAATTTCTGCGCTCGTTTCTCAGCCGTCATTTCGTGCACCAGTCGAAGCGTCGCGAAATGTCGGCTGTTTTTTCAGCCTACTCTAGCTGCCCGATAATTTATCGATTTCCCGAAACCTGCTAGTAGCTTAATAAATATACGCTTGTTGCCAACGGAATTGCTCGAGGTTGCACCAAAAAAAGCAACGCTATGATTGGTTTGGAAAGGAATTATTTTGGCAAACCAGTCAGATCCCTACCGTTCAGATGTTATTTGCCAACCCGCCCATTTCAAGACATCTTCCCATTAAATTGTTCAAAAAAACATGCTGTTCTGGTCATTAAATTTTTTTATTTCAGTCACCAGACATATTTTATAAAATACTTAAGTTACATGCAATTTTCTTCCTTCAATTTACAGTTACTTTACGGTTTACTTCTGATATAAGACCTTCAAAGAGCAGCTAGGTGGGAGCAAAATGCTTTGGCTGCTATCTTCTTTCCAAAATAAGCTTAGCCATGGTAGCTTCGTCCTCGATAACGACCATACCGATAGCGACGATAGTGAGGCCGGTACTTGTTGTAGCGGCCGTAACGATGGTAACGGCCGTAACGACGGTAACGGCCGTAACGACCCTTACGGCCGTAACGACCCTTACGGCCGTAACGTCCCCAAGCTACTGGGTCAGCTTCTGGTATAGCTTTTACACTGAAACCAAAGAAACATTTTGAAATTTTTATATTGGTAATTCGTTATGTCCATTTTGTTTTTTATCACCAACCATCCTATAAGATGTAGACAATTCCTACTGAAAACTGTAATTTCACTTAGCTCAACTATAGGGTCGATAGTGCAGGGAGTGGCTTGTAAAATAATAAAAAAATACCTTTCAGAATTATCCACTTCATTTGCGTCATCAACATCTTCACTTTCTTCTTCTTCGTCTTCTTGATCAATTCTGTCACCTTCTACGGCTTCTTCAGAGACACGTAATTTGCCTTCATCTTCCTGGTTATCGGATGCCAATTCGAATGGCCTATGTGACGAAATAGTTGTCACCAGAACACCAAGGAAACAGACGAGAAGAGCGATCACTGCAAAAGACGGCTTCATGATGGCCAGTAACTGCAACGAACGTAACAGCAACAGTAACGAACGTTACGACTGACTGGTGAGATGGAAAACTCAGAGTGAACTTTGGGGCAGGTGGCTTTTTAATTTATAGTTTCGTTACGCTGTCATTTGCGTATGGGGTGTGCTATTTTTGGTTTTTGCTCAATGCCTTAAATGTAAGTAAAAATTACTGTAACAATACCGGTGCAACCCAATATTGCGTCGTACGTCCAATAACAAATAAAATGCTTCGAAAAATGGCAAAAATCACGAAATTCAGATTACCTTAATTAGTTTAGCTAAAAATCGTTATTTCTAGTGCGGAGAGTCAGGGAACTCAGTATAGTGATGGCCATGGGCTTTGTTGTCAAATCTTCATAAATTTGATTTTATTGCGGAAACGCTTTGCTATCAAAAATAACCACGCCTTCCAGCAGATTTAAAGGCAGCTATCAAATACCGTCGATCCAAAATAACCCTCAAGCTACAAATTTAAAAGCTGATAGTCAAAAGAGTGATAATTACTTACCCGTGAAGTGGATAGTAGACCACTGAATTTCATTGCACTATAAGTTTTTAAATTGTTTTCTTTTGTTTACTTGTAACCATTTGGCACTCATTGTCAGATACTATTTCTTGAGTCAAAGTAATATCGCTTTAAGAATATATCTTATATTTTGTGCAGACTGTTTCCCCAATGAAATGAACACAAAAACATCTTTAAATATTTCACATACATTAGGTTCTACTAAATACAGGGAGAGAAAATTCGCAAAAAACAGTGTATGGACAAATATTATTAAGTATACATAACTAACTTTCGACAAGTTTTTCTTAACTTAGTGTGTGTGCACTGATAGCCATATTTCAAAGTAGCAAATCATGTAGCATGGCCTGTGCTTCTTTACAACAAGGAATACAAAATAAAAGAGCGAGAAAGCAATAACGAAACAAATATTATAAATTGCACCACAGATAATGTTATTTTATATCCAGCATTTTCTTGGTTATTTGTAATTCATTTCTCAGTTGTTTGGGTTAACTGGAAATGACATATCTTCAAGGCCTCCTCAGCATTCGCGGGAACGCAATCTCCTAACCCAAATCTCCCCCGCTCCAGTCCAACAACAGGCTAATTTTATAAGTTTTTCCTAGGAGCGGTTATTCTTGTGCTCCACCTTTGCTGAACTCAACATCAAACACTTGCAGTTTTTTTTTTTTAAGGTTAGCAAGTAATATTTGAGACAAATGAACGTCACGCTCCTGGCCATATTTACGCCAGACTGCCTGTACATCCCGGGAGGGGGGGGACTCCGCATACGAAAGGGGCGGGGATGCTCGTTGGAAATTTTGAATTAAGCCCCTAAAGGAGACCGACCTGGGCGTGGCTCAAGCTTTTTTTGACCCCTAAAAGAGACCATGTTAAAACACAGACAGTAAATATTTTTTTATATTTTTTCGCGTAAAACCCTAAACGAGACCCTCACGGCAAAATATGATGGCGTTTTGCCCAGAACACCCTAAGTGAGACCAAAATCCGAAATTTACACCCCTCAGCGAGAAGACGAGCATCCCCACCCCTTTCATATGTCGAGTCCTCCCTCCCCCCCTCCCCTCGGGCTGTACATGTTCTTAATCTTGCTTGAGCAAACGAGAGCGATGAGAGCGATTCCCAGGCCGTCCTAAGAGCAAAAATAGGGGAAGACAAAATAAGTACACTACATCTGCCATTTGCAAAAAATATCATGCTGTGATAGGTTTTAAAATTTGTCACAATTTCGAGAGCAGATTAGCGAGTTCGAAATTGTTTCGGAGTTACAGTTCTAAATTTGTTAGCGGAGACTGGGAGAAATATCAAACCGTGTATTGTGAAAGTATAGAGACGGTGGAAGTAGTTGCGCATGGAATAACTTTTTATTTGTTACGTAAAGTTAAGTAGTCGCTAAAGTGAAACACGTACACACTGGCGTATGTAAGTGTTTTCCTACTTTCCAAAAATTGATCAACAAGTGGTCCAAGTGACGAAGTTGGTATCGATATAAAAACAGTATCATGCCACAAAATTCAATATAGTACTTATTAATATCACTAACTGCTACCGCTTCAATATCATAATATGGTTCGTTTTCCCTGATTAAACTGCCGAAGAGTCAGTATGGGGAGCGCTTAGTGACGATAATATGAGCGCGGTTTTACCAAACAAAAATCCACGTCATGGTCTGCAATACATCACCAATTTACAAGAGCAATTTACCATTCAGTATTAAGGCTAACATCCAGTTTTTCCCTAGCCTGAAATCATTTACATTTTTTAGACTTATGTTTAGGGACTTTACTTTCTACATTTCCTTAAAGGGCACTAAATTTCAGTGAACAGTGGATTTCTAGAGATACTTTTATATTTATACTTAAAGCTCAATGGGTGAACTTCGTGTCTAAAGCAATCTGATTGGATCGCAATCTCATGCCAACCAGTGATACCCACTACTTAATTGTTGGATAATGAAAGATCCTGAAGGCAGAAACGAACAAAACTGGCTGTTGTAAACTCGGTGTTCTCCCAAATTTCAAACTACAAAATTTTGAAAACAGAGACAATCCTGGCCTTGTTATTTTTTCAAGGTAAAGCAAATTATAAATTGTTCAAAAAAAGATGTTTTGGTTCTAATAATTCTTAGTTTCGACGGATAATAATTACTAATCCCAGGAAATGGGAGCTGAAGTATCTATTCTTGACATCGATATAGCGCGTCGTGTATCAACAAGGAACGAAAGCGAAGGTCCAAAACCTGTGGTATGTAAATTTGGCTGGCGTTTGGCGAAAGGGAAAGTTATGGAAGTTCGTCAACGTGCCTCCCAAGTTAACCCAACAAGTATCGGCTTTTCTGCTGAAAACGAGGTTGGCAGAGCGAGAATCTTCGATCATCTTACCCCCAAGAAGCAGAACCTGTTATTTGAGGCGAAAAAATTCAAAGAGCGGAATCATTATCAATTTTGTTGGGCTAAAAACTCCACCATTTATCTAAGAAAGGATGAGAGCTCTCGTGTGATTAAAATCTCGAACACTAATACACTACGACTTCTTGCATCGGATACGTATTCATTACAAGTTAGATAAGTATAATCTACTATTAATGAATCTTAGTTTCATTTAAGAGTATTAACCATCAGACCGCTCGTAGTACTCACTCTTTATTTCGTGAGCGTCCATACTTTGGGCAAAATATTATCTTTGCTCATGGCCAATTTCATAACTGCATACCTTCTCATTTGCCGACCAAAAAGTATTTGGAAAAGCTTTCTAGTTTTTACGATCTTGATCTTTTTAGGCTCAATGCAGCTAAAACCCTTAATCTTGATAATGATAATCTTTATTACAATCGTATCCAGAGCCGTTACTACTCTCCACATAGCTTCAACAAATTTAAAACTGAACTTCCTAGACGTGCTAGTTATTCATGTGTCTCTGTTCTACATAATAATGTCAGGAGCCTTGGCGAAACCTTCAAAAATTCCAGGTCCATTTATTAGATGAATTGAACTGTGATTTCAGCATTATAGGAGTTTCTGAAACCAAAATAATCAGTGGGAAAAGCTTGGATTTTAATCCAAACATACCTGGATATATTTTTGAATGCGCTCCGCACCTCTCGCCCCTGGAGGTGTTGGCTTGTACATTAATGAATCTCTGAAGTATAAAGTTACTGAAAAAACATCAAATGAGGCTTTCCAGGCGCTATGGATTGAAATCCATTCCTCACAAAAATGTAACATCATTTGTGGTATTGTATATAGACAGCATAATTCTCCGCAACGCTTCCAAGGATATTTTGACGAAACTCCTGATAAAGTAATAGCTTCAAACAAATCAGTTTATATTATGGGCGACTTCAACATAAACCTCCTTCACGCCGAAAGCTCCCATTATGCTCAGGAATTTTTACTTTCTCTGCAAAGCTTTTCATTTACACCAACTATTGATAAACCAATTCGTGTGCATAACAGCTCTGCCACCTTAATCGACAATATTTTGACTAACAAAGTTGATGCTAATATCACCAGGGGCAATATTGTCTCTGATATCAGCGACCATTTTTCACAGTTTTGTGTCTTCCACACTTTCTTTAAGAAGCTGAAGTCGAAAAAACAAAAGCGCAGATATTTTTCTGGTTTCTCCGTTAATAGTTTTAACTCTGAACTTTCGGAGGAACTCTTAAACCAAAACAATTTTGATGACCAGTTTGTCGTCGACATTGCTTTTTTTAATTTCTATAACACACTGTCTGTTCTTGTCGAGAAACACGCTCCTATGAAAACTCTCTCAAAACGCAAGCTAAAGCAGTTTTCTGAGCCGTGGATAACCATTGGCCTCAAAAACTCTATCAGAGTGAAAAATTCTCTTTTTCATTCAGGGAATTTCGCACAATATAAACTCTGTAGAAATAAAATTTCCGCTCTTACTAGGGCGAGTAAAAAGAATTATTATCACGCATTCTTTGCTGACAATTTGAATAACATGAAGAACACCTGGAATGGCATAAATAGCCTTATCAACGGCAAAAAGAAAAAATCTCGGGCTATTTCTTCGCTAAAGCGCCTTAACAACGGCATAACAACTGATCCCCTTGAGATTTCTAATATTTTCAACAATTACTTCTCTTCCGTTGGTGTAGCCTGAGTATCAGGCGTTTCCGAGGGAAAAGGGGAAAGATGGAAGCGAAAAAGGAAGAGAGCTGAAGGAGAGAAACGCCCTTCCTTTTTCTTCTCCCCCCCCCCCCCCCCCTACCCTCCCCCATCTAAAATCTCCCTAGCCCCTTAGGAAGGCCAGATACTCAGGCTACCGTTGGTGAAAAAATATTCGCGCGTACCACCTTCTTCTTGCAGTTTTACTATTTGTCACCCAATAAGTATCCTAACTCCTTCTTTTTTAATGCAGTCTCTCCAGTAGACATTGAACGTGAAATACTATCTATTCCTAGAAATAAAACTTACGGTCTTTACTCTTTTCCGATCCATATTTTGTCCGGTGCTAAACAAATTATTTCTGGCCCTCTATCCAACATTTTTAACATCTCTGTGCAAGAAGGTTTCTTTACATCCAAATTAAAGCAAGCGAAAGGTGTCCTGTCTACAAAAGTGACGATGAAACTAAACCCGGAAATTATCGGCCTATTTCGTTATTATCTATTTTTAATAGAATATTTAAAAAATTGATGTACTGACAACTAAAAAACTTTCTTGATAAAAACGATATCCCATTTAAATCACAGTATGGCTTTCGTGAAAAGGATACTACACAACACGCTGTTATTGACATTGTCAATATCACACAAAACAATATGGACCTAAAATTATTTACTTGTGGCATCTTCTTTGATTTCATGAGAGGACACAGAGGTTTTTTACTGGAAGTACCATCCCACACAGGGATGTTTTCTCCGCGGGCAGCTAATCCGACTTAATCCCATTTAATATGTCGCGCTCTTCGAAAGTGCGAAAATTTTCTTGTCGTGTATTAGATTTCAGATACATTTTCTTAATCTTCATTTCGCGCCAGAATAAATTAGTTTGCGCCCAAAGGGCTCCTAAAAAAATCACAAGGTTTGTCCCACTTCGAGTCCACCTTCTGGAGATACGCCGGCTTGGTAGCTGGAATACATTGCCGAGGCGAAGATCTGGCATTTTTTCCTCGTCGTCGTATTTTCTTCACGACAAATGTTTAAATTTGTAGTGAGAATGCAGCGCATATCGGTGGATTTTACTTCATGCGGCTTGCTACTTCTGAAAGAAGAGTGCCGGATTTCATCGTTTTGTTCCTGTTTATTAGTGTAGGCAAATGTAAGGTAAATGAACCGACCACTGTAAGGTAAGAATTGAAGTTTTAAATTTGTTACTCGGCGAAAATCGTGGAATTGGAATTCGTGAAACTCGTGAGTATTACCTCTGTTACCTAATGTCATGCGATGACTCCTCGCTTTTTCGATGCGTAACACGGATATAAGCGATAAATTTCTTTCGCAAAGTGAAGTATAATTTACTTAACGAGACCATTTGACGAATATTTCTCGTTATATGCTTTATTCATATTTGCTTGGCTTATTCAGGCTACATGCCAGGAGTTTGATGACAATGTTTGTGTGCTATAATTATGCTGATAAGTTTTTGAAGGAGCCCATCAAATTTGATGGGCTCCTGGTTTTTGCAATTTTATATTGAAACTCATGCAAGCCAAACGTTTGTTAACTCTAGCAAAACACTCTTCTATTATGGAGGAACTTTTAACGTCTTTCGGGGCCCTAATACGGTGTCAAATTTTTAGGGGAAACAAAGCTTGATTTTTGGCGAAACAGACTATAGCTTTTTCGTCTTTAAAAAGAGCGCGAGGCAAACGTCCGTGAGCACAGTGTAAGCCAGTGATTCTTTAGGCAGAGCTAACAAACATAGGCTGCACTTTAGGTGGCACACCCATAGGTGCAGTGTAACCAAGTGATTCTTTAGGCAGAGCTAACAAACATAGGCTGCACTTTAGGTGGCACACCCATGGGTGCAGTGTAACCCAGTGATTCTTTAGGCAGAGCTAACAAACATAGGCTGCACTTTAGGTGGCACAACCATGGGTGCAGTGTAACCCAGTGATTCTTTAGGCAGAGCTAACAAACATAGGCTACACTTTAGGTGGCACACCCATGGGTGTAGTGTAACCCAGTGATTCTTTAGGCAGAGCTAACAAACATAGGCTGCACTTTAGGTGGCACACCCGTGGGTGCAGTGTAACCCAGTGATTCTTTAGGTAGAGCTAACAAACATAGGCTGTACTTTAGGTGGCACACCCATGGGTGCAGTGTAACTCAGTGATTCTTTAGGTAGAGCTAACAAAAATAGGCTGCACTTTAGGTGGCACACCCGTGGGTGCAGTGTAACCCAGTGATTCGTTAGGCAGAGCTAACAAACATAGGCTGCACTTTAGGTGACACACCCATGGGTGTAGTGTAACCCAGTGATTCTTTAGGCAGAGCTAACAAACATAGGCTGCACTTTAGGTGGCACACCCATGGGTGCAGTGTAACCCAGTGATTCTTTAGGTAGAGCTAGCAAACATAGGCTGCACTTTAGGTCGCACACCCATGGGTGCAGTGTAACCCAGTGATTCTTTAGGTAGAGCTAACAAAAATAGGCTGCACTTTAGGTGGCACACCCGTGGGTGCAGTGTAACCCAGTGATTCGTTAGGCAGAGCTTACAAACATAGACTATACAGGTGTACATCAGATGGTAACAAGTTTTAAAGTTAAAACTTTGTCATGAAGTGTTACACCATGGCATTTCGACTATTTCATTATCGCGCTTGTTTTGACTCACAATTGATAGTCAGGAGAAGTCGTATTGTCTAACACCATAGCAAAAGACAAATTTACACACATCACAGCGTTAAGGTAAGGTAATACTCGGTATTTCCTTCAGGTACATTTACATTTTCTGTTAGGTTATAAGCGATTAAATCGCATGCAGCGACGAACAAAACGCGAAGCCGTCAGATATTCTAGAACCGTGTTATTTACAGTGCTGTGCATTATTATTGCTTAACTAACTAACTACGCGCTGATGGAAATAAGTTTCGGCCGCTTTAAATTTTAAAACAATTCACTGGTACTGTATAGTGATAATTGGAGCGGAAAGTTAGCACGCGAGCAGGGCGATTCTGCTGTGGTTTCTGTAATGTAGAAGATATTACGGCAATGAGGCTCCCGAGGTCCGTTCTGGAAATCACAACTACATGTAGGATGAAATGTATTCTGCGTGCAGACGTCTCCCGCGAGACGGTTTCTTGGTGATTTTATTAATTTTTCCGATCCATTTTTTTTTTCAGCTCTATTTTCGCGGCTTTTGCGATGCAAACTAAATTTATTTTTAGTTGTGACGGCATTACACTGCTTATTCATGACGGCTTTGGAAGAAACTGAATATATTGCGCTTCGCGATTTCGCAAAATCGCTGCGGGAATTTAAAAAATATTTTCTTCCAAAAAAGCGTTTTCACGCTTCTTTCTCTAGTCAATTATCTCGTTTGTCTCGTTTTCTAAAGGTCCTTGAAAACAGAATAAGACATATCTAGTATAACGCTGCTGTGGTTTAAATTTCAAAATGCGACCAAGTTTGGGAATTATTTAAGATTTTCGATTTTCTGCCTGGGCTTATTAAAAATTAGCCGCCGAAGACGGAAAGTCCAGTGACAGAATTGAGGTGACTTTCATAAAAACAACGAACATATTGGCAATCTTAGCTAATCTTCTACTTAAATTTCACAAATCAGTTATGGTTATCTAAAAATGTATAAACGGCACATTTTTTGATCTAGAGAAGAAAATATTAGGCTGTTCCAGGCGTTCATAGAAGAGCGCGGGTGAAATATTTACGAGGAAAAAAAACGATTGAAGACTAGAGAGGGAAGTCACCAAACCACAGCGGCGTAGTCCATTTTAGGGGTTGTCCATATGGGTAGTCCATGGGGGTAGTCCATGAACTTGGGATGAGTGTTTTGTTCACCACCAGAAAAATAAGTGCTCAGGAAACCAAAACACTTGTAACCAAATGTTGTATATATAATCAGTTCTCTGTAGTTTTAATTCTTCACTCCATTAAAGCATATTTCTTCACATGTTCATAGTTTAGAATTCTGTACTCTGTTCTACACTTAAAGGATTCATCGACATCAATCCGCGTAAAAATTCGATGATCTACACTCAATCTACACACTTGATCAGCTCCACGACTCCGAACGACTACACAGTTCTAAGACTCTTCGCAAAAAGCTCAGTTTTCAGATCACGTGACGAGTTTTCCCGCCACAATGACGCAATAATTTCTAACACACTCCCCGCCTTGACTGACACAGGTCAATCAACAACGAAACGAATAAAATAACAAATGAAAGAAAAAGAGTTTGCTGTTCTTTGACTTAATGTTAATGTTCACTAACATGTTCCTGTTCGGCATTTCCCACGAAGGTAATAGGGAAATCAGTGGTTCTGTTCTGACGCTCTTCCCGCACTTGCGATTCGACTTCTACAGGGTAAAGCCTATTTAGGGGTCTTGTCATTTCCACGACTCGATCTCCACTACACACTCTTACAACAGCTCCTCTGTGGTAACCATCTCGTCCTGTAATGAGAGATTTGACGACTCCCATACTCCAAAGTTGTCTCGGCGCTTTGTCCTTGTAGACGCAAACAACATCTCCGACCTTAATCGTTGGCTTCCTGTTACTCGAATTGCAGTTGTGATGAACACGTAATTCTGTTAAGTATTCCTTCTGCCAACGTCTCCAAAAATGTGAAAGTACAGCATTCAAGTACTTCTCACGTCTTGAAAGATCTCGCACAGTGTGATCTCCCCCACTCGGTTGTTTAGCGCTTCCGTGTGAACTCAACAAGCGACGACCAATAACAAGTTGCGACGGTGTAAGAGGATCTCGCATTTCATCACTCACATAAGTTAGAGGTCTTGAATTCAGGATTCCTTCGGTCCCGACAATGATTGTAAGCAGTTCTTCATAAGTGACTCGAGCTGTTCCTAAACTCTTTTTCAGACAGCGTTTTGTTGATTTAACGAGACGTTCAAAGAATCCACCCCACCAGGGTGCTAATGCCACGTTATATTTCCAGGATATGCTATACTCTGCTAACAACCCTTTGAGCTCTTCACTCTTGAAAGCGGAACCATTGTCCGATACAACAAGCCTTGGTACACCTCGTCGAGCAGTGAACCGTTTGAAGCTTCTCACAAACGCTTGAGTTGACATATTTGGAACAAGGTCTAGATGAACTGCGCGACTAGGTGCACACGTTTATAACACAATGTATGCCTTGTTCATAACACTACTCTTGTTGTACACATCCGTGACATAAATGGGACCCGCAAAGTCTACTCCTATACTTGAAAATGCGAAGTCGTCAGACAATCTGAATTCAGGTGGTTGAGGGGTAGGAGGCACTCCATAGGGGCGACCTTCAAGTTTCTTGCATACTACACACTTGCTTAATATCTTCTTAACTGTCTGTCTCCCTTTAACGACCCAGTATTTTGATTGCAGTTGAACCAGTGTCTCTGCTTCTCCATTGTGCATGACTTGTTCATGGCACTTGAGGATCACCAATCTCGTAAAGCAATGTTCTCTAGGTAGAAGTACAGGAAATTTGGTATCATAGGGTAACGACGACAGACCTATTCTTCCTTGACATCTGACTACACCTTCACTGTCCTGATAAAGTCCCAGGGTCGACTTCATTTGCTGGTACTTGTCACTGTTCAGGATACCCTTTTGAACGTGTTTAATCCACTTCTTCTCAGCTTGTTTGTAAACTTGCAAGGATTCTTCTTGGTCAGTTGATCCGTCCCTTCTTCTTTTCAATTTCTTGACAAATAGAAACACAAGTGAAGTAACCCTTATGAGCTTCGTAAGGGAACTGTAGGATCCAGGATTGATGATACTCTCCAGATTTGCTTCTTTTTTGGTACACGTGTTCAATAAGCTGGAGACTGTAGGTTTGGCCGATTTCAGTTCGCACAACTCTTCCTTGGCTTGTACATTTACAGGCTGAACTGGCCAGTAGGCGCTTTCCTTAGACAGGAATTCTGGACCATGTAACCACAAACTACTTTCTTTAAGTGCAGTGGCCTTAATTCCTCTTGATGCAATGTCAGCCGGGTTTTCTGACGTAGGACAGTACCTCCATTGCTCAGGCGGAGCATTTCGTCTGATTTCGCTCTCGCGATTCTCCACAAATTGCTTGTATTCCTTATCAGTGTTCCTAATCCACCACAAACAAATCATAGAATCCGTCCAATTGACTACGTCATCAACTCTCACAACGTTTTCTAAAGCTTGACTCACACTCTTCACCAATCTTGACGCAGTAAGGTTAGACAACAGTTCTAGACGCGGTATGGTTTGCTTATCCAACGGAGCTACTCGGGTTTTTGACGCCACAATCTCACATTCTACTCTTGACTCATATTCTACTCTCATGTAAACAACGGCTCCGTACGCCTTTTCCGACGCATCTGCAAAACAATGAAGTTGGAGCGATTTAACTTCATTCCCACCGAGACCTTTAGCATAACACCTTTTAAAACTCACTCTTCCAGCTAGTCTTAGGTCTGACAAAGTTGACAACCACTCTTGGTTGAGTTCGGTATCCACTAACTCGTCCCAGTCCCTTTGTGCCTTGCACAGTTTTTGAAACATAATCTTGAAGGGTAGAATAACTGGAGATATTAACCCCACGGGATCAAAGAATCTCGTAGCAGTACTGAGAATCAGTCTTCTTGTAGCTGGCTGAACGTCCACACCCTCCAATACCTTAGTCAAGTCATAGATCAGTTCATCTTGGTTAGGGTTCCAAAGCATTCCCAAGACCTTCTGCTCTTTCTCAGTACCTCGCTTAAAAACTGACTTTGAGAAGCTCTCATCTTCCTCTTGAACACATTCTTTACTGTTTATAGCAAAGTCTCCACTGAAGGCTGAATCTTGTTTCAGTGATTGCAAAAGACTTGCTGAGTTACTGTTCCACTTCCTCATATTGAACCCTCCTGATTTGAGACAGAGTTTTATCTCCTTTGACAAAGAAAGGGCATTGTTCACATCCTTGGCCCCAGAAACGAAGTCATCTACATACAAAGACTTCAAAAGCTCAAGTGCAAATGCATTGTCATTCAGCATATATGTATTAACATGGTGTCTGATGGTAGCATTGAGAATGAAGGGGCTAGCATTCACTCCAAATACAACTCTTGTAAAGCGAAGTAACTTAATCTCAGGTGATTCCTTATTGACATCATCTACCCATAGAAAGCGTAAAAAGTCTCTGTGTCCTGGATCAATCTCAATATTCAAAAATGCTTTCTCAATATCAGCAGTTACAGCAACTTCATGAACTCTAAATCTCAGCAAAATTTCCAGTAGAAGAGGATTTAATGAAGGTCCGACATGCAGACAGTCATTTAAGCTTGGTCCAAACACCTTGGATGAGGCATCGTATACAACTCTAACCTTTGTTGTATCTCTGTCAAGTCTCACAACTCCCCTGTGTGGGAGATAGTGCACATTTCCAGGTTCTAGGACTTGATCTTGCCGCACTTCTTCAACTACTCCACTTTCTAATTGCTCCTTAATCACTTGATGATATTGTTCCAGTATTTCTGGTTGGGTCTTAAGCTTCTTAATCACAGTTGCCAACCTTCGTGAAGCATTTGTATGATTATCTGACAGCATAGGGTGATTATCCTTGAATGGTAGCTTGACTTGGTATCTTTCACCAGTAAATTTTATCTCATTAGAAAACTTGTCATGAACTGAAGTTTCATTGTCCCTTATGCCTAAGGTTTCCAAGTCCCAAAATTTCTGCAAATCATCTTGCACATGGCTGATGTCAGCTGACTCAATTTTCAAAACATGTGTAGCACTTAGGTTAACTGTGCATGACTCTGTCAATGCTGGAACTGCAGCTGGTCCCGACAGTACCCATCCCAACTTGGTCTCAAGAGCCACCGGTCCAGAAGGATCTCCCTTGATTATTCCTCCAGTAAAGAAAGACCAGTAGTGATCTGCTCCTATTAGTAAGTCAACACTAACCGTTCCATTAACAGCTCCACATGCAAGCTGTAGCCCTTGAAGGTATGGATAACATTCTACTGCACTTTGAATTTCTTGGTTCGATATTGGACTGCATATTACTGGTACAACGTAAACAGTGACGTACACACTCATTGCATCTATTATTCTGATGCACAATTGCACAATGTCACATTCCTTTACAGATGCTGAATTGTCACCAAATGTTTTGATTAGCAAGGTTTCCTTACCAACAGTAGGTAATTTTAACTGCTCACGTGTCTTACTGGTTATATAAGATCTCTGGCTACAAGAGTCAAAAATGACTTGAGTATACATTCCAGTTTCTTGATTATCTGGTCTAAAAACAAAGGCTTGGGCAGTCTGCAACAGTATAGAGTTATTATTGCTGCCAACATGCATTGTTGATGTTCCAACATCTCTGGATCTCTCCTGGGAAGTTTCAGATCTACTAAGTGATGCTAATTCAGCTCCTGAACTACTAGGTTGGACAGGCTTCTTAGGGTTTTCACAGATAGTCACATGATGTCTAGCTCCACAATTAAAACATTTGGCCTTTGACTGACAACCTGGTGTAATATGCCCTGCTTTCAAGCAAACAAAACACCTGCCACTTCATCTCAATATAGTTCTTCTAGCCTTTGGTTCAGTAATGGTACTACAGGTGATGGACTTGTGATTTTCCTTGCAAAAGACACATTGCAGAGTACACTCTTCACTGCCCGCATAAAGTGCAGATGAGGAAAGGGGCTGTTTGAATCTTCCCTTATGCTGGTCAAATTTAGGGTTAGAATTCGTTGGACTACTTGTTTTCACTGCATTACACCTTTCTCTTGCCTCCAACTCAGATTTCAGTGCATTTAACAGGACATCAAGGTCCCAAGTTTCTTTACTACCAAACTTGCGACTGATGATTAATCTCAACTCAGAGGGAATTTTCGCCATTACAACTGGAACTAATAAATTTCCAAAGGACTCTGATTCGATGCCTAGTGCCTTCAAACTTCGAATGTTTATCTCTATCTTGTCATACAAATCACGGAGTTTCTTCGTTTCATGCACTGAACTGACTATTGGCAATTTCAACAAAGCGTTCATGTGGTTAGAAATCAACAGCTGTGGTTTACCAAATCTATCTCTAAGTATATCAATGGCAGTTTCGTAATTATCTTCAGTGAGAGGCAACCCAGTAATTGCACATTCGGCTGCGCCTGTCACACAACTCTTCAAATAGGTGAATTTTTGGATTCTTGAAATGTCAGTGTTTCTGTTAACCGCAGATTCGAAAGTGTCCCAGAAACTCTGCCATTCCTCGTAGTTGCCTGAAAATGACTTTAGTTCTAGTTTAGGTAGCTTCACTTTCGCGCCCTCATTACTTTTGACATTGTTATTAATTTGACTGAAGCTTGGTGAAGTTCCCACGTGTGCGCTATTTTTAGCATCCTCTAAACTCAAGTCAATTCTAGCCAAAATACGGTAAACTTTTGCACAAAACTTACCACAATCCTCGACTTCTTTCTCAATGTGTCTCCCCTTACTGTTTTCCAGAATTGTTTCGTCCAGCTTTTGGATAGTTTCTAGCCTTTCATTGAGGGTGAATTTCAGTCCCATAAGTTTTTCCCTTGATGAATCTTCCACGTGATCGTCAGTTTGCTCGACTAAAATTCTCGTCGCACCTTCTATCGTTTTCTCCACAAAAGCTCTGTGGGCATTTCTAATTCTCTTTGCTTTTTCGTTGTCCATTCTTTTCTTCTTGTACTGTAATCCTGTTCTTGACGATTAATTGATTAAACTTGTTTCGTCGATCCGGCGACTGCGAAGGACCATGTAACCAAATGTTGTATATATAATCAGTTCTCTGTAGTTTTAATTCTTCACTCCATTAAAGCATATTTCTTCACATGTTCATATTTTAGAATTCTGTACTCTGTTCTACACTTAAAGGATTCATCGACATCAATCCGCGTAAAAATTCGATGATCTACACTCAATCTACACACTTGATCAGCTCCACGACTCCGAACGACTACACAGTTCTAAGACTCTTCGCAAAAAGCTCAGTTTTCAGATCACGTGACGAGTTTTCCCGCCACAATGACGCAATAATTTCTAACAACACTAGCAAATTCATATTCTTTTATGAGCAGCTGTCCTGTCGTTTCATTTAAAAAGTGATTAGCTAAGATGGTTGGCAAATATATTGCCTCACTTTTAAAATTGCTACACTGACGTGTTCTATGTGCTTTTGATTTTTCCCTCCGAGTGTTCAGAAGATATATAATTGCACGAAGTGCGAAAGACAAATAAATAAATTTTCAAATTTTCAATGTTTCAAGGTTTAAGGCGGCTTTAAAGTATGGGTTACTAAGTCAGACTTGTCATCATAAAGTGCATTGTATGGAAAAGTTTGGGCAGGATACCTCTGCTATTGTATTTCCCAGTAAATCCAAATTAACTTAAATTTCTAGTATTTTTGTTAAATGCATCCCTGCTAACGACTAAAGATTGAATTTTACGTATACGTAAAAGCTACATTAAATTATACTATTTAGACTTGTCCTACATTTAACAGAAAACTCTACAAACAGCGCGCAACAAAAGCAGAGTCGAATGAAATTAAATAATAATAATAATAATAATAATAATAATAATAATAATAAATGTTATTTAGCCAGGGTTATCTCTTCAGCATAAAATGCTGCTATCAACGAGGGCCCTGAAAAAAGAAAAGATAATAATAATGATAATAAATATGTATATATAAAAATAGCCTAAATTACAGTAACTAAAATACACTAAAAGTTAAAAATACAACTAGATTAAAAAAATTGTTTAAAAAAGCTAAAATACAGCAATTAAAATGCATTTAAAAGCTAAACTAATACAAGAACTTAACAAGTAACTAAAAAACGTTTGATCTATATAATTCCAAAATACGAGTTTTAAAAATCACAACTGACTTAGAATCCTTTATACTTCACTTGCAATATTATTAAAAAGTTTAGATTCATTAAAATAAAAAGTCTTCCTTGCCGTCTCAGTTCTGACTTTGGGGAGCAGCAAGTTGTGCTCACTTCCCCTCGTGTTGTGGATTGTTCAAAAAACCTTAAAATAATCTTTAAAAAACATTGGGGGTGATCCCTTCAAGCATTTAAAAGTCAAATTAATAGTGTGCATATCACGCCTCATAGACAAGGGAAGCCACTTTAAATTCTTCTAAGCGTCTGAATCTTTGGCTTCAAAGATCCCTTTATCATTAAAAGAAATGCGCATGTCCCACTTGATCCTTTTTATTTGCCATGGCCGCTAAGGAGGAAACAGTTTTCTCTTTTCAAGAAATTATTGGGGGCCATAATTTGCAGTTTTCAAACCAAGGATAGGAGCAAGTCCGATCGACGTCACTGATACCGCTACTTCAGTGCGAGAGAAGCATGGACGTGCACAAGTCAGCGCTTGCGTTATTATTATATTTATGAACGGGTGTCAAAATGAAGTGGATCTCATTTTGTCAAGAGCGTCAATGTTCTGGCCGCTTTGCAATGTTAGCATGTTTAACAGCCTGTTTGTGGGAGGAGCGTTGCGTGACGACACAAACTATTCTAGGTTTTCACAGGACGTCACAAAAATTCAAACTATCGCTTCTTCTGAGTTTCTACTTTCATGTGGTATTACAGCACCTTAAAACCTTCACACATACAAATTTTCGGTTCAAAAGGGTTTTTCTTTTTGCGACACTGGGCCAGGTTGCATAAAACCATTTTAAGATAAGAGAGCTCTTAACTTTTGTTCTGGAACAATAACCTATTGTTTTGAAATAATAGTTACGAGTTCCCTTAATCTCAAGATGTTTTTGCAACCCGACCCTGGAGCTTGAATTTCCAGGCTTTTTAGCTGACGTTCAGGAAAGCTCTTATGTGGGTTAAAAACATTATCGATTTTGGGAGATTTTGCTATCTACGCATTCCCTAGCTTAGAATAAATATTACTTTAATCTTTATGAGTTCCTCAAGCGAAGAATTCACACATTAGTTGGAAAAACTCAAAAACAAAATTTTTGCCATGGAAGATACTGTGAAAGCTTTGGAAGAGAAAGTGGCGCTCCTCGAGGCGAAACTTGGAAAGAAAAGTGAAAGTAAGGCTGGTGCAAGCGGCAGTTCACCGACCACGTCGCCAGAAAACCCGCTTCGCATCAAACCGGAGAGCTTCTCTGCGACGTCCGGCGAAAGTTGGGTGGTTTGGATACCGAAA
Organism: Porites lutea; assembly: GCF_958299795.1. NCBI lineage: Eukaryota > Metazoa > Cnidaria > Anthozoa > Scleractinia > Poritidae > Porites > Porites lutea. Next base: position 58,691,159 of record NC_133201.1, on the reverse strand, counting down.
TTTAAAAGTATTGCAGCCCTTAACAAGTGGAGTCCTGAGCTTCAATGTCAAATATTACCCGCGTACCTGAAAGGCCTTGCCGAACAGACCTATTACAGCCTGACTGCCGAACAAACAGCCACGTGGACGGCCGTTGAACGCGCTCTGACAGATCGATTTCATCCTAAGGAATCTCGTCAGGTACACATTTCCACTCTACGAGCTAAATTAAGACGTCCTGACGAAGATCTACATCAACTGAGGTGCGACATTTCTCGTCTTGTGGAGCTGGCCTATCCGGATGACCCCCCGGATATACTCAATCGCACGGCCAGAGATTTCTTCGTGGGTGCTTTAACCCCTATTATATTGCGAGAGAAGGTGTTGGATTTAGGGCCCAATACTTTGGATGAGGCCCTAGCGGCAGCTCTGCGATATGAATCAAATCAAAGAGTGCTAAACAAGGGAAGTGCTCGAGTACTGTCTTCAACATCTGGGGAGCAGGAAAAGTTTGGCTCCCAACAGGGCACCCAAGAACCCCCAGCGTGGGCTAAGGAGCTTTTTCAACAGCAAGCTGAAATCTTAGAGAAGCTCAAGAATATTCCTCAAGGGAGGCAAGGTAGGAATGAAAGTTTAGAATCTGGACAAGGCCCCAGAGCATGTTTTAAATGCGGTAGCCCGACTCATTTTATTCGTGACTGTCCACATCAAGTCCGTCCCGACCAGGGAAACGGGAGATGGGCGGGGCGCAGCCGAAAGTGACCCCGCCCGAGAATCCAAAGGGAGCATTTTTGCCTTGTGATGTCAATGGTGTTAAGTCTCAAGCCTTATTAGACACAGGTGCAGAAGCAACAATTATCAGTGAAGACCTGTACAGTCGCTCTAAGACACATATAAACAAACTTGAGTCCGCACTGAAGCCTGTCCTGGGAGCCAATAACATGCCACTTGATGTGGTTGGAGAAACAGAAGTAACAATTCAGCTGGGCGCAATCAGGGCTAAGCATAAAGTGCTGGTGTGCCGAGGCTTGGCACAACAAGTGTTGATTGGTGTAGATTTCCTAACAACTCACAAATGTATCATTAACTTTGACACTAACACTGTCTACAGCAAGGAGGGACCCAACAAAATGGCTTTCGGATGCCTTGATAGAGTTTACAGGATCGCTGTGGCCGAAACCGTCACATTATCTCCAAATATGGTCGCAGACATACCTTGTGGGGTCCAAGGGGTAGATGACTTAGACGAATGTATGGGTGTACTGGAACCAGCGGACAAGTTTTCAGAAAGATATTCAGCTGGGGCCTTTCGGACGGCCGTGACTGTGAAAGGAGGTCGAATCCCAGTTCGTGTGTTCAATTACCTTAACAAGCCCCTCAAGATTTACAGGTGTAGCAGTATAGGAGACCTCTACCCATTAGCTGGCGAGGAGGGATCACAGGAGGAAACCAATGTGGGTGTGGGCTACAAGGTGGTACCCCCTACGGCCTCAAAGGAAGATGTTGAGGTTGGATTGGAAGCTAAACAATGTAGCGCGGTTTTTGTGAGGGACGCTGACGTTCACAGTTTATTGGTAGAAGAGATTTTCCCTATCGGCAGCGATTTGGTCCCGGAAGAGGAAAAACTTAGGCATTATGAGGTGTTGTCCACTTATGCTGACTGCCTTTCAAAGGGGCCGTGGGATTTAGGTACTGCGAAGGGCGTACAACATACCATTGACACAGGCTCTGCCAAGCCAATCCAGGTACCGCCGCGAAGAGTTCCCTTTCACAAAAGGCAAGAAATGCGCAACCAAGTGGATGAAATGCTCGAAGCAGAGATTATAGAACCGTCCGATTCCCCTTGGTCCTCTCCGGTGGTTTTAGTAGCGAAACCTGATGGCAGTCAACGTTTCTGTGTGGACTACCGCGCTCTTAACTCGGTAACCAAGCGAGACTTGTACCCGCTTCCTCGGTGTGATGACATATTGGAGAGTTTATCTGGGGCACAGTGGTTTTCTCATCTCGACCTCCTTAGGGGATATTGGCAAATTGATGTGGCAGAGGAAGATCGGGAAAAGACGGCGTTCGCAACTCCGGATGGTCTTTACCAATTCCGCAAACTAAGTTTTGGCCTTACGAATGCACCTGCGTGTTTTATGAGGGCTATGCACCTTATCTTGAAGGGTTTATGCTGGTCAGACTGTCTAGTGTATCTAGATGATATCATTGTCTTTGGTCGAACACTACAGGAGCATAGGGAGAGACTGTCACTTGTGTTGTCACGCTTGACAGAGGCAGGCTTGAAGATTAACCCCAAGAAATGCAAGCTTTTGTGTGAACAGGTGGTTGTGTTAGGTCACGTCGTGTCACAGGAGGGCATATCTACTGATCCAGAGAAAATCAGAGTCATTAAGGAGTGGCCGGAGCCAGTTGATGAGAGTCAGCTGAGAGCGTTCTTGGGGACGGCTGGTTACTACAGACAATTTGTGCCAAACTACGCCCACATTGCATCCCCTTTGCACCGTGCTTGTCAAAAGGGGGACCGTTTCAGATGGACAGCTGAGTGCAAGGAAGCTTTCCGGGTCATCAAGCACAGATTGTCGAGTGCTCCCATCCTGGCTTTTCCCCAGCTAGACGTACCGTTCATCCTGGACAGTGATGCCAGTGACAGTGGGCTGGGGACGGTGTTGTCGCAGGTTCAGTGTGGGAAAGAACTTGTAATAGCATACGCAGCACGCGCTCTATCAAAGGCTGAAAGGAACTATAGTACCACCCGGAAGGAACTGTTGGCCCTCGTGTGGGGAACGGAGCACTTTGAGACATTCCTTTACGGGCGATGTTTTCGGGTCAGGACTGACCATAGTGCTCTGCAGTGGTTACGGAACTTTAAAAACCCTAGAGGCCAGGTGGCTAGGTGGCTTGAAAGGCTTAGTGACTTTGATTTCGAGGTGGAACATCGTCCGGGTCAGTTGCACGGCAATGCAGATGGACTGTCCCGCCTTCCCTGGGACGAGGTTGCATCGGTTAAGGTAGAGAGGGACGCCACCCTGATTCAGTCTGTGAATATGGAACCTTTGTCGAGAGAACGTATACGTGCAGCCCAAAACCAAGATCCTGTCCTGTCGCAAGTTGTGAGGTGGCTTGAAACTGGTGTCAGACCTGCTAGAGGCGATGTGGAAGGAGGGGGGCGCAAACTTTTGTCATACTGGTCACAATGGGGAAGGCTGTTTCTCAGGAACGGTCTGGTGTTTAGACGTTGGGAACACGAAGTGACAGGCCAAGAGATTTATCATCAAATCTGCTTGCCCGAGAGCGTCGTGTCACAAGTGTTGTGCGCCTTGCATAACGATCCTTCAGCAGGCCACCTTGGCGTCTCGAAGACTCTAGAAAAAGTGCGGAGGAGATTTTATTGGCACGGCATGCGGGAAGATGTCGAAATGCACGTTAGAAGGTGTATCCCATGTGCTGAAGTCAACGACCCTTGCAAGCTTCCAAAGGCACCCCTTATAAACATTAAGGCAGGGCACCCCCTACAACGGGTCGCAATAGACATCGTAGGCCCCACACCAAGATCTACCTCTGGCCATGAGTGGTTGCTGGTGGTCTCCGATCATTTTACTAAGTTTGCTCAAGCCTTCCCAGTGAGAAACACCTCAGCAGTCACGCTGGCGAAGAAGGTGATGGATGAATACATATGCCGTTTCGGGTGTTTCGAGGGTTTGCATTCTGATCAGGGAGCCAATGTGGATGGAGCTGTCTTCAAAGGACTGTGCGATTTAATTGACGCAGCGAAAACAAGGACAACGCCGTACCATCCCCAAGGGAATGGGCAGGTAGAGAGACTGAACAAATCTCTGGTGAAGATCCTTAGTAAGCTGATTTCTGACCATCGCCGGGACTGGGCGGACTTTGTGCCGAAAGCAGTTCTTGCTTACAACACTAGCGTGCATGAGTCGACTGGATTTACCCCTTACCGCTTAATGTTCGGCAGGGAAGCTATTCTGCCATTGGATGCTCTCCTTAGGTTCGAGACAACACCTTCCCAAGGGTCGACACAGACATACCCCGGTTATGTTGTTGAGCAGAAGCAGCAATTGGAAGAGACGGAACAGATAGTGAGAGAGAACCTCAAGCGAGCGCAGAAGTCCCAGAAATCTTATTATGACACCAAGTGCCATGGTCAGCGGTTCCGTGTAGGAGACCGGGTTTGGTATAGAAACCGAACCAGGACGAGAAGAAAGAAATTCCTCAAGCCCTGGTGTCGTCCTTGGAAGGTGGTGAAAGCTCTTTCTGATGTTACCTATCGCATTGAAGAGGAGAGGCGGAAGCCGGGAAAACGTCGTCAGAGGAAGGTGGTCCACTTCAATTATCTGAAGCCATGCTTTTCGCCACCAGAAATCCACGAGAAGCCCTCACAGTTAACCTCTCCCAGCCATACGCAAGATACGCCACAAGCGGAGAACCTGAGGGACGGGCAGCAACCGTCTCGAGGAAGCTTAGTTGACTCTGGAGATGTCGAATTGGAATGGCTGGAAAAACCAGTTGCTACAGTCACAGAGGTTTCTCATCCCTCCCGGGAGCGTGAATCTAGTGGTGAATCTAGTGGTACATAAAGTACATCCCCTCAATCTGCTGACCTGCCGTGTCAATCTGAGGTTTCTCCAGTGAGTGATGAACTGCGTCGTGAACCGTGTTATGCTGCGAGGCCGAGACGTGAGCGAAGGGAGCCTGTCTGGCTACGAGACTATGTTAGAACAGTTGTTGTTTATCCAACCTGGCCCTTGAACTTTGTAGGAACATTTGCATGCTTAAGTTAACAATTCTCTCTTGTACCTGGGACCTTATGGGGGAGGGGGTAGTGTAGCGTGGGGCCTGAGCCCGAGTTGGGTCGGACATGCGCAGTTTAGGAGACCTACGACTCGTGTTACTGTTGTGCTAGTTTTAGTAAAGTGATTCGAACGCTAGATGTGTTATTTGTGTTACATTATCATAAAATGAAAATGAAGAAAGGTTAGGTTTCAAGCTGTGGCCACGGTTTGCTCGATTTTTCTGTGTATTCGCTCCTAACCTTTTTCGTTTTTTTTTTCTCTGCTTACTTCCCCTTCGCAAACGTAAACGTATGTGTCTCTCATCGAAGATGCAAAATGATTTTAGTAATTATAGCGTCGTGTTTAATATTTCTAATAAACATTTGTTAATTTTTTTTCTTTAAGAAAAGCTAATTGAAATGGGAGGGGATTATGTATTAATATGCAAGGGGGATAGGTCACTTAATCCCCTCGCATTTTAATTAGGTGTTCATTAGCCGCGCTCTTGCCTTTAAACAATCAAAGCCTCACAAAGCTTTTCAGACAGTTGATTCGGGAGTTCGAAAAGAACAAAGGAATCCGAGCTTATGTAAAAATAATGTAAGAACACCGCCGCTAACTCTAAGTAATTTTTGTTTCCCTTCAGATCATTTCTATAAACGCGTGACAATTCGGGAAACGAAATCTTATAATTAAAGCCGCACCGTGATTGCCGTATTGCGGTTATCAAAAGCTTCATATCTTTTTACGGCAACAGGGTTAATGGGTATAAATTATAGATATTGCTCGTGGTTTATGGATACAAACAAACTCTAAACTGTGAACTAACATACCCAGCGAATTCGGCATGTTAGCGAACTCGAATGTCACGCCGGAATTCGAACTCGACAAGTGGCGTCGGAAACCGACGTAAACCGTGACAGGTTTCTCTCGCTGTTTAATCTAAAACCACTTTACAAACAACAAACACGCAGGTTACGTAGTACTTTCTCAACATTATGTAAATAGTTCTGAAAAGACTTTCATCCATGTTCCGATCGCTCGGATAACATTCAAACGTTTAGAAAATAGATAAAACATATGTGGAACGAACTGACTTTTTTGTGGAACGAGCTGACTATCTTGTGGAACAACATGTTTTAACAGGATAATATATTACCAAAAGCAGCCCGCACCTCATGGAAGCAATTCAGTTAAGGCTCGATAGCTTTAAAGTTGAAAAGTCTTCATACTTAATGAGTACTTGAAGATCCTATTAGCATATGACGCCAAAACGTAGTTAATTCATGTACTCAAATGGACATTTCTTAAAGAATGTTTTTAAAGATACATTTGCAACACTAATAATGAGACATCAAATAGATCTGCATGACTTTTTCCGAGAAAATTTGAGTTTAAAACCTAACTGTGGACTGCAAAAAAGCACACACACTCAATAGATATTAGCCTGAATTTCATCCGATTACTTCAAGTCGTTATTACTCCCTCGAGGGAGTAATAACGACTCGACGTAATTAGATGAAATTCAGGTTAAATAGATATGAGTTTCTTTTGTATTTTTTTAATGAATCAGAAGTTTAAACTATGTGTTTGAAAATTACTTTGCGGTTTGAAAAGCCAAAATGACGCAATCAAGATTATTAATCCGTCGCTATGGAAATGCTGGTTTAAACGGAAAATGTTGAAATGTTAAACGACCAAACTGTTATTTCATTTTATGACACCTGTTACTTTTTTAGAACCATATATATTGTTACAGAAAACTGTTTCAAAGTGAAGTAATAGTATAGCTAAAATTCGCCACAGCGAGGAAAATGGCTTGTTTAATTTTGGTCCGAAGTATGGTCCGGATTTGGACGCAGTGTCCAAGAATTCTTAGTACACTCATCCTGGTTATTTTCAGCCCTCTAAGTTTGTACGGTTTCCGGCGTACCCAGGAAGTCTAATGTTTGTCTAGGCAACTGCAATGGTTCCTTTTACGCCATATGCATGTATTTTTGTGCTTCAAATATGAAAGATGAAAGCAATTTTCCCTTGAAAACCGCATATAATTAATCTGGGATCGTTTGACCATAAGTAGTCAATTTTTGGGAAAGTCAATTGCCACTAACTGTATTGTTGCCAATCAGTGTAGAAACTTTCGTTATATTTCGTAAGGAAGTATACTTATCAACATTGATAAGGGGCGCGCAATGACTTTTTCAGATGAGACGAAAAAGCCTCCTAAAACTTTCTAGACGACAAAAGTTCCCTTAAGACATCCGAACAGGTAGATGGTTTTGAGTCTTTTAAGGCAGCAACCTCCAAATTAACCGTGAAACGTAACAGGCTGCTAAAGCATAGAGAAAACCATTTGAGACACTTCTGACGTAGTATTTGGAAACATAATTGGCCATTGGGTGCTCCTGATTGATGATAAAACACCGACTCGTATTTTGCAATGTCACTGTAAGTGGGAAATGGATATTAGGAATTGTAATTAGGCACATGACGCACGATGTAATTCAAGGAAGAAGTCTGAATTGCATGCATGGCATGAAATCATGTGACGCGTTTTCCTGAGGATGATATTGTATCTACCGTGTTACCTTTCAAAAAGATTATTAGTAAAGATTGCGCGTAGCGAGTTTGACGCAAAATTCCTGAAAACTTTCCGTAGCCCTGGCCAGATTGGAGGCACGAAAGATGAGGAGCTTCAACTCAGGGTGAAGCGACTTTTAGACAATTTTTTCTCGTTTAGCACAGCTGCTCTCGTAACTGGAGGTTAAACATATTCTTCAGCCGTTTGTCAGAGTGCCGTTACATAGTGTGCTCTCCAGTCAAGGGCAAGTACCAACCCTGGGCAAGCGCGAACTAGCAGCACAAATGCCGTATTTCCAAGCATCAATAAAAAAACCAGATTTTTGGCAATTCATTTAAAGTTTCATGTTGAAGTTTTATTTGATTAAATGACCAAGAAGACAATAGGGAACTTAAAATAAACCACAACTTTCGTGTACAGGCACAGGTACTCATTTCTAAGTTAGAGCCGTAAATACGGATAGACGGGGTATTACCTCGAAGAATTACGGCTAGGCTAGAGGGAAGAGCGATGATACCGTTGCCACATCTGCGGAAAATAAAACGCGTGGCAAACAGTTTCCTACATCCACATAGGTAGCGGGCAGAAACAGCGTTTCTGAATTTTGATTTTTTACTAGTAAAGCGAAGTTCTAGAAACTTTAAGTTCTTAGGCTAAACTTGATTTAGCGAGCAAAATGTAGCGCGGCATTTCAGCCGAACCGTGTTACAAAGTCAACAGAATAACAGTGAAAAAAAAATTAAAGCGCTGACTTATTCTACCTGCTTCAGGCTGGTCCAGTAACGTTCGTTTAAGAAAAAGAAAAAGTTTAATCTGTCTTTTCATTTTCAGTCTCAATATTTTTCTTGCTATTCAGTTAAGAACCATATTGATGGGATATCATTTGCAACCTTTATTGAAATCTACTTTCATGTGCAATGTTTATTTAATGTTCATCTCAAGCAACATTCCATGCAAAGTGGTAAATATAAGGTTACGTATAATCTACTTCGTTCAGTTTACAGTTATTTATTTTTTTCAGTGTTGGGAAGATGGACAAAGTTCTTTAAAACACGACCTCAGGCGCTGCGTCCACACTTCATCCCCAGTAGCGTCGCCTGCGGCTAGATGACCGGCGGTACCGGTATCGCCGACGGGTCTCATATGATCGACGCCATGGGCGATAGTTATAGTTGCGGGAGCGGACTCGTGGACGGGTATATTTGACGTGGCGGCGCCAAAAAGTCTTAGGGGCTGCTACTGGGTCTTCTAGCATAGACTTGACACTGAAAATATAGGAATAATTGATTTCTTAGGTTATTTATACATCAGTTCGTAATCTTCTTTTCCTCGCTTATCAGGACAGCCCGAGTCAGTTCAGTCTGTTTGAACTACGAGTATAGTATATTTGTGTACTATGGCTTGTTTTCAGCAATTGATATTATATATTAAGGGCCCGAGGACCATTTGATTATTGAGGATGAGGCCGGGGAAGAGGAACATGGGCTATTACTGAAAAAAGTTTAAAATATCCTCCTGCAGACTGATTTCAAGGGGAAAAAAATGTTGCAAGGAAATACATCGGAAGAAATCGAAACCTACACAGGTCATGAACAAGAAAAAAAAACAATCTTCAAGAACCTATAGGACTTATAGTGACCTTAGCTCCCACGAGTATCCTGTAGCTCAGTCGTAGTTCGAAGTATTGGGAGTTCCCGGATTTGTTTTTCCAAGACGTCTGTGTCACTTACTGAAAAACACCTTTCTCATATATTTACCACACCACGCTTAAAATTCACCATCCAATTTCTATCAAGGAAACAAGGAAGTGCAAAAATGAGTCAGTTTATTTTCATGAGAACAGAAAAAAAGCATTTCATTTCACATCAATGGCGTCGCACTCACTCGCTTTGAAACAAAGGCTTGAGACGACTCGGAAACGGCCTTTTAAATCCAGTTTCGATGCTTACTTTCGGAAACCGAAAATCACTCTCATAACATCAAGGCCAACTTTAGAGCTCACTAGTTAAGATGGAAAATCATTGTCTGATCAAATTGTTGCGTACTGCCGGGTGTCATGACTTAACAACTCTGTGTCTGTAATGGGGTGTCGCTTTAACGTAACACAAGCTAAAACAATCTTCAAAGTTTAAAAGAAATGGAAGGCGTGAATCGCTAACTGGTAAACTTAATCCATTGGCTATCACGTTTTTCCTTACCAGTGTAGGTAGTTTATACCGTCTGAAAACGTCAGCTGACTTTGCTTAACTTTAGCGTCGATCGATCCAGGAGTGGTCTAAAAATAAATGTGTTACCTTTCAGGATCATTGCCTTCATTGTCAGTATCTTCAATTTCTTCTTCCTCGCCTTCTTCATCAGCTTCGTCGTTCTCTACTGCTTCCTCAGGAGCGGGTAATTTAGTCTCATCTTCCTGGTTTTCTGTTTTTTCATCTGATGCAACAGTTGTTATCAGAACACCAAGAAAACAGGCGAGAAGAGTAATCACAGCAAAGGACTTCATAGTGGCCTACAATATGACTTTCATCCCAACAGCAAGGACATCTATGCTTAACTGTGATGGTAAACTCAAACTGAAATTTGGTGCAGTTTGTGTTTTAATACATATTTTTATTAGGCTCTAACCTACGTTACGGACGTATTGTTCTGTTTTTGGTTTCGTTTAATACCTGAAAAGTTATGTCCTGATTATCTCGACGTTGTATCCTCAGGTGCAAGACCAATTATCAAAAATTTGTGTTTAACAAAACAAAGTCCGGCAACGCGCTACTATAGCTTTAGTAACAAAATGTTTGAAAAAATGAACCTGTAACACTTTTCTCACAGAAAAGATCCAAAATCCTAATAACCCCCAGGCTAAAATGAACACATCTGAAAATTATTAGAATCTTATATTACTTTATTTTCTTAAATAAGTTTTTTGAACAGTTCATGCCAGGAACGGTTACACTCTCTAACATCTTTATTCATGCTATTTTGATAATACAGGAAGAGAGAAAGGGCAGAATACAGTATAGAAGGAATATATTTTTGAGGTTACATAAATTGAGGAACTGTGTTTAAGTCTTCGAGTTTGCAGCTTCTCATTCACATTGAAGAAAGGAAAAGAAAAAGTTAACTATAATAGTACAAAAAGCATAAATAATTGTCAAAAAGACAACTACAAGGACTGATCAGAACAATATTTCGACTGGTCAATATCAGATGAGTCTTCATCGGGTTTATAAAGGAAGATCACCATTTTTTGGAAATAAATAATGTAGTTAGTGCAGCCTGCCATTTGCCAAATAGTCACCAAAATTTTAATGGTTCCGAACCTTCCTGAAAGTTTCGAATCGATGAATTTGAAAAACCTAATTATTAGCTAGTGTAACTAGTAATAACCGAAGGTTACGGAGTGCGGTCGACGACGAAAGGTCAAAACGCTTTTGCTCCAGCGCTATGCTTTGCATAAAATTTCACGTGACAGATGGTCAAAACACGCGTGATCAGATAAGGAGTGATGGAAGGTCCAAACGCGCGTGATCAAAGTGCTTGCTGTGCGTTCCATACATTCTTGATCTTAGTGGAAGTCCAAATGCTGGCTACATACATGCGACGCATGCGTAATAACAGCCTGGAGATCAGGATTGCGGGCTTCTCTTGTTGCCCGCAACTACAGTTGATATACCCAGTTTGGTAAGGATTGGTTTTAAACTTGTGAATGAAGACTGGGAAAAACAGGCTTGTACCTTGAAACAATAGATACTGGGAGGGAGATCGAGGCTTACCTTGAAGCAAGCGTAAAAATGAAGCATCAAAAGCCGTATATCAGTGTTTTCAATTGAAACTATAATTCTACAAATAAAATTTAAAAATTGGTCTGCTGAATCACAATGTACTAGAATCAAAGGAGAGGGTGTCGATAAATAAATGAACCTAACTAGCGAGTTTATTTAAGGGGCCGGGGCAAGGGGGACTAAGTAAAACCTTTCATAAGTCTTCCTAAATTGAGGGAGATTTTTGAAATATTACAATTTTAGACTGATATAGACTTTTCATTGTGTATCAATGTGATATCGATCAACTACAAGGTATTAAAAGCAAGGTATTACCAATAAAAAATCCAATGTTATTGCATTCAATATGCAGACTTCTAGTATCACTAACCACTATCACTTCCGTGAGCGTTACAGCCAAATCAAAATTATTTATTATTCTTATTATATTGCCGAAGATATTAAAAGCGATATTAAAAGCGCGCGGTGTCTTCAACAAAACTCCACATCATAGCATCTAATATAGCACCATCAAATACCACTCCAGTATTACGGCCAAATTAAACTTCCTTTTTCTGTTAAATCATTAACCCTGGTTAACTTCCGAAGATTCAGTGTTGTGGAAATTAAGGATTTTTATTTTGCCTTATTTGTTAATATTAAATTGTCCTTTATTGCATATTTATGAAGATAAAGATTTCATAACATACACGACTTTTTCAGTTTAAAGAAGAAGAGATAGGCGATGAATTTTGTAGAAGCCACCAAGGTTTATAAGGCGATGCTTCCTCTGTAGCATTTAACTGAGAAAGAATAATTAACTGTTACAGGTAGTGATAGTTGTTGGCTTCACACTAGAGCTTCAAGTATAATGTAAGTGTACTTGGAACCTACTTTGAGTGTGAAGGGTTGAAATGTACCAGCTTAAGCTTTACTTGGTGACCATGGAAACGATCCTAGTTCAAACTAGCCGAAGTTCACCGCCAAGTTCAGGCAACACCATACTTGAGAACACACTTGACCAATAAGAAATGGAAGCCATGAGTACACGATCTGCACGTGCAGCGGTTCGAAGATTTTTAATAAATGTACGTAGAGATAGACAGCTATTATTTCAAGTAATATGCTTTGTCAACAAGCTAAAAGTGTGAAGCCATGTTTTCTATAGCCTGATTCTAAGACGTCCGAGGTCGTTCGCGGTCCCTTTCGCTTCCCGGAGGCGAAAGGGACCGCGAACGAACTCGGACGTCTGAGAATCAGGCTATGTTTTCAACAGAGCGACTTAAGATGTCCAAGCTAGTGCACTTGAACCAAGTGCTTACTTGAAACCAACTTCGTTTCTAGCGTGAAGCCAATAAGCACTGCCGTAGTTACATTCCGATGTGCAAATATTTGATTATTATTAGATTATTTTACATAATGTACCACTTTTCCGGTGATTGTGAGTATTTGTTGGAGTAATTTTTACTTGACCTCTGAAATAGGGAGTAGAATACTACGCACTATTATACACTAATCTTGTTTACCCCTTGCTAGCTATTTGACACCCTTTATTGTTAGTATAGTAATACTACTACTACTACTACTACTACTACTACTACTACTACTAGTACTACTACTACTACTACTACTACTACTACTACTACTACTACTACTAAATGTCTTAAGTAAAAGTATAATTATGTAAAATACAGTCTATTAGTGAAACTAGCTTTAAAGCGTTCTGTGTTACACAGGGTGGTAGGCTTGTTTGAGTTCTCAGACGTTTTGAAGATTCTTTAACTCTGGGCAACAAATTATCGCAAATTATTCACGGTTCAAATAAAATCACTCTAAGCATCAGTTTAGCAATTGACGAATGAAAGGATGTTGCTCTTGAAAACTCTAATCTGCAAGGAGAGATATACGCACAGCTAAAAGCATGAGCAAATTCTAACATAGCTGTCAAAAATGCTTGCTTTTCGATTAACTACAAAATTCTCGTAACGAGCGACACAATAACAAACGCTTCTTATTGGCTGATTACAAACACGCCACAATGGTTTAGTTTGAATGAAAATTCTTTCTGTAAAACTGAGAAAGAAAATTTGCTTATTTATTCGTTAACTATCAATGAAAACTAAAAAGAAACAAAGGAAAAAGAGTCTTAAAGTCCGCCTGAAGTGAAAATACTCACATGTTCGTAAGAAGTCGTGGAGTACGGTTTGGATTTGCTTGAAAGATGTTTATGTTTGCTCGTCAAAATCCAGAAAACTTGTTTTTCAGCGAAGACGACTGTCATCCTACGTTAACCTTATATTCATTTACGAACAATGGCTGGTCATTACGGCTTCTTGAGAAGACCCGGCAGCAGTTGTTTTTGTGAGTAATAAATTCATGTCTCCTTGTGTAATTTGTCTTGTTATTGCAAGAGAAATTTTCCTGCTTCAGTCGGATTGTCCGGCGATAACAAAAGTGTGTATTTTTTTGCTGTTGAGCTTACTTTTTAATTAACTTGTTTTGTAGGATATAAAACAAACGTTAAAAACGGAGGACACTTTGTACAAATTGGATATTTTCCGACACAGACCAATTTGTGGTCTTTTCCCAAGTAAATGTCAGTCTTTACGGCAGACTTCCGAGTTTCAACGAATCATGCAGGCTCTATTATTTGCGAAACATGTCACCGCTTTTGCTGTTGCCTTGAGTGGCTAGAACGAAGCTAGATTCCAAAAAAGAGTCTAGAAAGTTTTTTACCATTGCCTTCGATTTTTGGGTACTTAGGAAAAGGGACGAAAAACAGAGCTGAACACGTCATCTTATTTACGCACGGGCGTGCGTAAATAAACATTTTGTTCATAGCGGCTCAATAGGACTTATATAGGGCAAGCACGCGCGCTATGTTATAACAACAAATTTTCAAACAATCGATCTCTAGCGTTCATTCCATTCATTCCATTTTTATTCCGTATACATTCATAGATCTTGGTGTCGTAAGCAATCTGATTAGTTCGCTTTCTCGGGCCAACCAGCGATATTTACACCCTTGCGAGTGGATGATGAAAGATCCTGAATTCACAGACAAATATGGCCGTTGAAAACTCGGTGTTTTTCCAAAGCTCCAAAGTACGAATTTTTAAAGAGAAGACAGTCCTGGCCTTATTTTTTTTTAACCCAAAGCAAACTTTTGAATTGTTTGGACGCCGTATTTTGATTCAATCTAAATTTTTTGCGAGACGTTAACCACAGTTTGTTCAAGGGCCTGAGCTGGACTGAATGAACGTGTTTTTGTGGACAGGAGTTTCAGAAGGAAAATTTTGCCTCGAGAAGATTGAGAGGAAAGACAAACAAAGCAAATGTTAGGAAAGTGCTTCAATTCTTGTTCGAAAACTGCACGAGTTATGGTGCGACCGATTCCACAGTGCGCTGGTTTATTACATACTTTAGTGACCAAGCTCATTGTTGCGTGGTAGAAAAGCAAACCTCAAAATAAGATCTCTCAGATGCGACATCGCAAAAAATATTTAAGTTACGTGAAATTTACTTTCTTCTATTTACAGTTACTTTACGTATTACTGTTACAATGATAAGTTTTTCAAAGAGCAGTTCGATTAGAGCTAGATGCCTTGAGGGCTCACTTCTTTCCAAAATAACCTTAGCCACGGTAGCGTCGATAACGGTTATGTCAATATCGCCGACGTGTCGGATAGCGAGGGCTTACACGGTACCTGTAGTAACGGCCCCAAGCTTTCGGAGCTGCCACTGGGTCGGCTTTTGGTATGGAGTTTGAGTAGTGGATAAGGCACCGGTTACTCCTTTTCTTTGCGGGGGAATGCCATTAACTTTCGGGGGAATACATTAACGCCGGTGACGTCATACATATCATTAACATAGGATGATGTCATAGTTTAAATTAATGACCATGACGTCATGCATCCATTAACATAGGATGATGTCATAGCCTATTTTCAGCTGGCAAGGAGTAAGTGACGTCAGAATACCCTAGGGGTTGACGTCATCAAAAAATGTTGACATCATAATCTATAAATAGAATAGTGATATCATGTCCCTACTTGGTCATGATGATGTCATATTTTTTCCAGGTAAGATGATGTCAGGGTTTATTTTTTACCTGCCAGTTTTTTCTATTGTTTCAAAACACATAAAATGGTCATTCCTTACCAAGCAAATCATTTACGAATTGTGAGAAGAAGTCATGAATTTCAACCAGTTAACCACTTTCGATTTTGACGTTCCCCTCGAAATCTTTAAACCATGGGATGATTGGGAAAATGAGTTTGAAAAATTACCACAGGTAAGTGCTCTCTGTTTCTCTGTATTTTGAATGAACGTTCTCTCTCTGGTCGAGTATTGTTTCCAATTTAACCAAGTTTTACTTTTTTAGGTTACTGGACGGCCTCACTTGAACCAAATACAGAGTGGAGCTGGCAGGAAACGACTAGCAGAGGTAGGTTTTACAATACCAATTAAGGTACCTTTAGGTTGTTCGACATACTTTATTTATAACCACGGAGAGTTCAGGAGTCGTAGCTCGTTAAATCTCTCTCGTGAACTGAAATAGTCCAAAAATACAAATAGATAAAATCACAAAAATTAAGAAGTTATAAAAGTAAAACATGGAATACATAAATTTAGCAGTGGTTAAATGGTATTTGCATATTAACAATTATAATTTATTGAGAAGAAACAGCTTCTACAAAAGTTATCTTACGATTGATTCGATTTAGATAATATGATAAATGAAGCCAGTTCTTAAGTTTGACGGACTTCAATTATTGTTTTACAAAAACAACTTATGGTATAAATAAAAGAATGATAAAACCATGCAGATGAAAGGCTTTGTTCAATTGTTGACGTAATTTTGAGGCAAGACCGCGCAAATAATACTTGTCGCACGGTGTCTCTAAAACGGATTGTAAATCCGTCATTAATACACCTTATATTTTTACAGGATGAAGAAGATATTTCTTCCACCAAAAGGTCTCGCCATGTATGTGAAGTCTGTGGAAAAGTCTTCACTCGACCAGATAAATTAAAGCGCCACGAAAAAACACATAACCAACGAGAAACCACATCAGTGTAATAAGTGCGACAAGTCGTTCCATCGCAATTGGGATCTGAAACGCCACGAGAAACAAGTCCACGAGAGACGAGCGGCTCAGCGGGAATATCAGTGTTCAACCTGTGGAGAGACATTTCACCATCTGGCCCCATTTATAGCACATCAGAAAACAGCTCACAGCAAACCCTCTACGACTGCAAAACGTCCACGCCAAGACGACTCAGGTAGGAAGACTCTTTTGCAATACCAAAATAACATTTTGTATAAATTAAATGATAAGTACTATGTAAATTTCCTTCGCAACGCATAATAGATAGTAGGATGTGTTGAAAAAGTGCTTTATCGGCCTTTGTTTACAGTAATACCTTACTGAATATAATAGAGGTCACACCTTGTTAAACACTTCTTTTGTCCTTAAAACCATAAGGTCCGATATCAGGGTCATTTCAAAGAGGACGTATCGTGTGACTTACATCGACATTGTTCCCCTCTACTAGTATATACCGCGGTAAGGTTCGGGGTCACAAAATCATTTCAGGGTGACAAATGGAGGTTTAAAACACAACATATTTACCGGTAAATATAAGCCGCTGATTGCAAATTTACTTTTGAATCGGAAATAACCTATAAAACAGAAGCTAGAAACTGATAGAATTTCAGTGGATTTAGACAAGTCATTGTAAGTTCACAATATATGGAACAAAACGTAACTTTTACTTTGAACACATTGGAGATATTCTATTTAGATAGATGTATACCTTTTTTTTCCTTCAGAGCAAAAAACCAAGAAAATAAAGTCGACCCCTATCGAAAAAAGACAGTCAACTCCAAGTTCTAGTTGGCAGCAAGAGCCAAGGTCTATCACCGATCTCCCTGAAGCACAACAAAGTCTGGTTCCCGAATACCGCAACCACTGGCATCAAATACGCACTCGTTTTAGCCGCAAAAATCGCCTTTTGGACTGGTACAATTTCCGCCTGTCATCTCTCCAACCTCAAGAACTTATCACTCATTTGAATAACATTTTTACTGACCAGTCTACGGTGTTTAAGCTGAATGTGTCTTTTGGTTTCATTCTACGCAACAATGAGACCGGAGCACTTCAATATTATTATGCCTCCAGAAATAATGAGCAAGTCTTTGAAGCGCCCTTTCAAATTACCACCGCAGCTGACCTTCAGCAAGTTCGTGAAGCATTGCTAAACCTTGACGTCTTGGAATGGGTACGTCAGCGACGCCCCAACTCTAAATGGGTCGTAGAACAGGTGACCAATATCACTTTCTTCGTCACCAAGCTACGAGGTCATCCTATAGTGAGAGGTACTTACTTGCCTTCCTATCTGGCCGAGAACCATGGTTTGGTCGCCTTGGATCGCAACCACCAGACCGGTAAAATCTACAGCGACAATTTGTGCTTCTTTCGCGCTTTGGCACTCCACAACGGTTGTCACCCAAAGAATCTAGAGCGGGATGCACAACATTACTATGAGCGATATAGAGAATTTTTTCCTGAGAAAAAGAAATTTTGTGGTGTAAAGCTGAAAGAACTGATCGACCTAGAACACCTCTACGCAGTCAACATTTTTGTCTATTCCCTCGAACCCACTAAACCCGATGGAGAGGAGGGAGAAGAAGACATCGAAAAAGAGGAAGAGGATTTCGCTCCTGAGATCGCTGCGCAGTTGATTCACCGCTCCCTTTGCCACTACCCAACTACGCTGTACCTCAACCTGTACCAGAATCACTTTTCCTATATTAAAGATTTAAAGAAGTATGCCAAGTCCTACAGCTGCTCGCGATGTGGAACATTGTGGAAACACGTTGGTATGTTAAATCGTCACGAGCGAACCTGTGAAGCGAAAGTTAGTTACCATTTTCCAGGAGGTGCTTACAAGACCCCACCAACCATCTTTCGGTTGCTTGAAGACGAAGGGTTGACTGTTCCTGAGCATCTCAAGTTCTTCCCCTACAGAGCTACCTTTGACTTTGAGTGTATGTTTACACCTGAGACAGACCTTATCGATACAGAGAAACTGACTTGGGACGCTAAACATATACCCCTCAGCATGAGTGTCTGCTCCAACGTTCCAGACTACGACCAACCAAAGTGCTTTGTCTCAGATGGGGACTCTAAACAGCTCGTCAAAGAGATGTTAGAACACCTCGTAAAAATCAGTGAACAAAGTTATGACCTATTAAGAAAATAATTTAACTTTCTTTTTGAAGCCATCGACCAAAGGCTGCAAGACATGAAGCAAAAATCAGAAGCTGGTGAGCCTTCAAAAACTAACACAGTAGAAAACCTCACCCAGGAAGATAGCGATGATGAAGGAGAAGATCTCATGGACACAGATAATGAAGAGGAAGAAGAAATCGAGTCTGAAAGCGAAGAAGATCGTGTCTTTATTGACGATGACGTAGTAGAACAAGGTGCCTCGTTTTACAGGGCCTTAGATCGCGAACACGAGGATCAGAGTGAGAATGATCAGGAGTGTGAATATGATAGACCAGAGGACAACAGCCCAGAACCTAAGCAGAAAAAAGTGCACCCTTTAAAGAAACTGAGAGATCGTTTCCAAGAATATCTACAAGAACTTCCTGTCCTGGGCTTCAATTCTGGTAAATATGACTTGAATGCCGTCAAAGAATTTCTGTTTCCTGTCCTGGTCCAGAATGAAGGCGTTCAGTTTACTATCAAGCGTAACCACAATTTCATGTGCCTAAAGACCCCACATCTTCGCTTCCTCGACGTCACCAACTTTCTTGCTCCCGGTTTCAGCTACGACAAATTTCTGAAGGCCTACGAGTGTCCTCAGACCAAGGGGTTCTTTCCTTATGAATGGCTGAATTCTCTTGAGAAATTAGAACACCCTTCCCTTCCACCTCACGAAGCGTTCTTTTCTACGTTAAAAAACAAGAACATTTCTGATGAAGACTACCAGTACTGCCAACAAGTCTGGTCGAACAATAATATGCAGACCTTTCGAGAATTTCTCATCTGGTACAACAACCTAGATGTCCAACCTTTCTGTGAGGCCCTGGAAAAAATGTGCGCCTTCTGGAAAGATAAAAAGATCGACATGTTAAGACAGGGTATTTCTATTCCCGGTGTTACCTTGACGTACCTCTTTACCACCCTGGAATCTGACATCTTCTCTCTGTTTGACGAAAAAAACAAAGACCTGTACTATCTCTTTAAGAAAAATATGGTGGGTGGCCCCAGTATAATATTTCATCGATATCACGAGGCGGAAAAAACCAAAATCAGAGAAAAAGAAATGGAGGATCAAGGAAAACAAGCAAAAACCTGTCAAAAGATTGTTGGATACGATGCCAATGCCTTATATCTATGGGCCATCATGCAAGACATGCCCACCGGATCATTTACAAGACGCCGAGAGGAAACTGGCTTCAAGAGAGAAAGTTCTTCCAGGATGGCAGCCGAGTGGTTAGAGTGGAAGGCACATGAAGGAGGAATTTTTATACGCCACCAAATGAACAATACAGAAAAACGCATTGGTGAAAGAAAAATACCAGTGGATGGTTTTCACGGTCCTTCGCAAACAGTCTTTCAGTTCCATGGCTGCTGGTGGCATGGGCATATCTGTTATCTTACTAAAGGAAAAGAAATGAACGAAAAGAGAAAAAGACCAATGGCGGAGTTACGAGAAGAAACCAAAGAAATCTCCAAGTACATCAAGGATCAGGGGTACCATCTTGTGGAAATCTACGAGTGCCAGTGGCGTCGAATTAAGAAAACAAACTCACAAGTTCAGCAGTTTCTTAACTCCAAGTTTAACCGCCCTCTTGATCATCACAAGACTCTGACACAAGACCAGATCTTAAGCGTAATAAGAAGCGAGTCCCTCTTTGGAGTGGTCGAGTGTGATGTTCGAGTACCTGATGCACTAAAACCCAAGTTTGCAGAAATGTGCCCCATTTTCAAAAACATACAAATTTCAAGAGAAGATATTGGTCAGCACATGCAAACCTTTGCTGAGGAAGGGAACATCATGTCACAACCTCGAAGAAGTCTCGTTGGTAGCTATTTTGGTGAGAAGATCTTATTGGCTTCCCCACTCATTAAGTGGTACCTGGAGCATGGTCTGGAAGTGACTCATATTTATCAAGTAGTGGAGTATACACCCGTTCCCTGTTTCCAACCCTTTAGGGAAGCTGTATCGGATGCTAGACGGGCTGGAGATGTAGACCCAAACAAAGCCATCATCGCAGACACCATGAAATTGGTAAGTTGTTCTCCTATTGAGGGAAAGGAGGAAGAAATACGTTTTAAGGTACAAAAAACTCATATCAATGTTGTCTTTTTTCATAGGTGGGGAACTCGAGTTATGGAAAGACGATAACCGATCAAGAACGCCATCGAGAAGTCCAGTTTTGTGAAGAAACCAAAGCGTCCCGCTTAATAAACAAACCCTTCTTTAGACAGATTGAACTGATTGATTAAAAATACGTTTGAAGTGCATTCTTGCAAGAAAAAAATCAAGTTGAACCTTCCCATGCAGATAGGTTTTTTCGTTTATCAATACGCTAAACTTAGAATGCTCAGTTTTATTTTGATTTCATGGATAAGTATCTTGATCGTAGTGATTTTCAGTATTGTGAAATGGACACCGACTCTGCCTATATGGCGATCGCAGGGCAATCGGTAGAAAGTTTAGTAAAACCAGAGTTAAGAGGAGAATTTGAAGCAGACAAGGCCAATTGGTTTCCACAAACCGACACTCCAGAACACAAAGCTTATGACAAAAGAACACCAGGTTTATTTAAGGAAGAGTGAACAGGGGCAGGAATAATTGGTCTAAGTAGCAAGACCTACTATTGCTTTGGGGCCTATGATAAGTTCAGTTGTAAAGGGGTTAACAAGAAAACAAACGACATTAACAAAGAAAAATATCTTAATGTTCTGTTGACCAAACAGAGTAGTCCAGGATTAAATAAAGGTTTTAGGGTAGTCAACAATAGCATGTATACTTATGAACAAGTTCGAGATGGGTTTTCCTACTTTTACCCCAAAAGAAAAGTGTTGGAGGATGGAGTTACCACTATACCTCTAGATATATAAAATTGTGTTGTAAATTGATTGCTGTATTAAAAAAAATGAGTATCAAAAATTGTAGAGTGTGTGATTCATAAATAAAACAATTTATAAAAAACGCGTTTCTTGTAATTTTCTGACTTAAGGCGCGAGTGCGTTCCCGCGCACAACTTCCTCACGCGACCTTCTCGCGTGTTCCTGAGAAAAAAAAACCACTTAATTTCTGCCCTTTATGCCCTTTGTGCTCGTTGTGCCCTCGAAAATAAACGATAAATTTCGTGTCGCAAATAGATTTGTTGAGTTTAAAGTCTGATTTCGTACCGTTAACATGAAAAAACTAAAATGCAAGCATTGTCCTGTTCCCGGCTGTGGGTCAAAATTTTTAGTTCGATTAGCAAACCATTTGGCTCAGGTACACGAGCTGTCTGACTTAGAGAGAAAATATTGGCTCCAGTTTGCTAAATTACAAAATACCAACATGTTTCGTGTATATGATAAAGATACTCCACCAAAGACCATTTCTCTATAAATAAGAGCAAACGCAGTTGAACCAGTCAGTTGTCAACATGGACCCAAGGTGGAAACACCCCTTTCCTGCTATTGTAGCTGGCCCCACTTGTTGTGGAAAAAGTCAGTTTGTCAAACACCTGTTGGAATCTGGAGAAGAATTAATAGACGGAGCTCCTGAAAATATCATTTGGTGTTATGGGATATACCAACCGGCTTACGATGAGATGCTAAGGACTATTCCCAACATCACGTTCGTCGAAGGAGTTCCTAGTGATTTAGAATCCATGATAAACCCAACCATTCGAAATTTAGTGGTCATTGACGATTTAATGCAGGAGCTTAGCAACGATCAAAGAATTACCAATTTGTTTACTAAGGGCTGTCATCACCGAAATTTAAGCGTTATTTTCATTCTTCAAAATATTTTTCACCGGGGAAAAGAACTGAGAGACATGAGTTTGAATTGCCACTATTTGGTAATGTTCAAGTCTCCGCGGGATAGCAGTCAAGTCAGTCACTTGGCGAAACAGATGTTTCCCGGTCACGTCAAATACATGCAAGAAGCGTTTCAGGATGCGACAAAACGCCCTTATGGCTACCTGTTATGCGACCTCAAACCGGAAACGCCTACCGACTTCCGGTTGCGCACAAGCATTTTCCCTGGAGAGACTCAGCTCGCCTATGTCAGAAAGGTATAAAAAAGCTCCATCGTAGTGATTGATATCAGTTGAGTATGGCCCAGCGACTAAGAAAGAACCACGATTTTCTTAAGCTCCTTGTCAAGTGTACCCCAGCTCAACGTAAAGTAATTTTGAAAGCAGCCGACGACGCTTTAGTAAGAACCATTTGTGAGTGTGTATTCAACGTACTTAAAGAAACAGTCCCTGTCAGTAAACCGGCAAAGAAAAAACTTCTTAAGCACAAGAAAGCCTTGACTGCTTTAGCTGAAAAGAGTACCCCGCTAAACAAGAAAAAGCAAATCTTGGTACAACACGGAGGAAACTTTTTAAGTGTTTTGCTACCTCCCGTTCTTCGGGTGTTGAGCTCGCTTCTTACTTAAGATGAATCATACAAGACGTATGGTTCTCGTTCCTGAGAACACTCTGGAGCGATTGCAGCAACGCCAGCAGATATTAACACCACCTGTAACACAAACTCTGAAAAATCTGGATAGCCAAATGGGGGATATTTTAGAAAATAAACAGCTTGATGATGAGGAAAAGGCGAAGCTTTACAATCAGGTGTTGCAACGGTACTTGACTTATTACGATCAGCGGAAAGGCCAGCCTCTCCATGTGAGGTTAACGAACCCTAAAACAACAGAAACCCCCAAACCAGTTGAGAACGCCGAATCTACAGAGGAAGCTTCTCCAGATAATTCTCTTCCAACAGCAGTAGAGCTAGAGGTCATGAAAAGTGTACCGAAAATTTACAAAGCTGGGGCTAGGCAGTTGTTGGATAAAATTAAAAAACACCAGGATGTGTTGCATTGGAATGATAAAGGAGAGCTGTTGTATGAAAACAAACCAATCCCAGGTTCTCATGTGGTCGACCTAGTCAACGACACATTGCGTCACCGAAAAGGATTTGAATCAGTGGGGTGGTCAGTGTTTGCGAGGGGCCTGGCGCGAATGAATGTACCCGAAAACTTGGTTCGTAATCCCCAACGTCAGAGTGCCATAAGAGAGTTTAAAGCAAGAGTGAGAGAGGAGACCCCAGAAAGTCCTTCGCGTTGGCTGCCCACCCCACCTGTGACGTTATCTTCTGTCAAAAAGCAGAGGCGCAGAGTCGAGAGTCCTCGCCCTCAGGCTGTTCGATGGTTACGATTATAAATCATGACAAGAGACTTTTTTATTGTGAAACACAAAACTTTATTTTGCTTAGTCAATAAAATGTGTTGAAAAGAAATTACATGGTGTCTGTTTACTGAACTTAGTGTTGTGCTTTTGCTCTTTGCTTGTTTACATCAGTACGATATTTCGGAAAACTTATAGGAAAATATTTTTCAATAAATCGTTTTACAAGACGATCATTTTTACTTGTGTCTTTAGAAAAACGATGGACAATAGTACTCATACTTATTTGCCGACTACGATATAAAGCAAAATACAAACAGTTATGTCCGCAGACTTTTGAATAGATGCTTTGTAATGTCACAGTATTAAAAGTCCACTGGTTAGAATTGTTGTTTAAAAAGGTAGTAAATGTTCCTGAATATTTGCTGGGTGGTGATCCGTAAGAATCGAAAAATTCTCCCTCTTGCTCCTTGGTGAAATAAAACGCCACCCAATGCGAACCTGGCTTGTCACTCGTATCCACATTGGCGATAAACAGGGCTGGGTAATGTGAAACACTTGCAGGCAGCCGGTCTGAGGGATACACGCCTTGAAACACACCTCGTGTAAATTTATCCTTTCTCAAAATAAGGGTCAGTTGAGTAGTGTCCATTTTTAGTTTGTGTAGTCGAACATCACGTTGCGGTTCCCGTCAACTTCAATCACGTTTTGGAATTCAGCGTACACGATAAGGTTAACCGTATTGGCCAGTGGTTCCTTGAAATGAAGCTCAGCGCGCAGGTTACCTTGCTTTATTAGCTCAAAATGGTCACCTGAGTAGTGGTCTGGGGACAAGTCAAAGCAGAATGCTGTGTAACCAGAGCCATAATCGCTTCTACTGATTTGATTACCCGCATCTTGGGATAACTTTCCAGTGCCTGAGAACAGGCTTTGATAGCCTGCTATTACATTTTGACCACCAGCTTCGTCAAAATTCAAGAACAGAGGTTTCCGAGGAATTTGCTCTCCGTCCACATAGACACCCACTTGAGTTAGATTGTGGTGTTTGAAGTTGAACGGGTTGGTACTGTAAGTTCCATTGTATGCCTGAGTATCCACTAAGACCAGCACGATTCGTTTGGGGATGTGACCCAAAAAGATGTTGTCGGGGTTAAAACTGCTAAATCCTCTTGGAATAGACAACACTTTACAATCTATTCGGCGAACCGGGTACTTGGCGCTGGAGTGTTTTAGTGCAGCAGCATGGCCAAGTATAATAGAAGAGGCCAATTTCACCTTGCGAACGAACAAGATGGCTTCTGTGATTACCACCTTGAAAGTTGGAGCGGCTGCTGATGACATCAGACAAAACGAGTTCTTGGCTCGGTTCAGTTTGATTCTTAAATTCACTCCATTTAGCATCAACCGGTCTTGAAAGAAAATGTCGCTATGAATGGGCCCCATCATATCCACAATATGACTTTCTTTAGTGAAATCATAGCGAACCTTTAACCCCTTGTTTGCGGCATCGTCTGCAGCCACAGGGTTGGCAACATCCATTTTTCCAGGGGTGTCTTTGTAAAACATGGCCATAGAAAGTTGACTTGTTTTTGCTTCTTCTCCGTAGTTTAGCAAGGTTTCGATCATGGCGCGATAAGGGTAGGTATTGGTGGATGGAGAGATCAATCGCTCGTTCAAGGAAACGTCCACTTGCGAATAAAGGGAATGTAAAAACAGGTTCACGGGACCTACTTGTGTATCGCCATCTATGGCGGTTCCATTTGCTTTTGTGATCTTGGCTTTCACAAATAACTGAGTACGTGCCAAGTCCAAGTACTCATCTCCGGTTCCCGAAACATAAAATTCGATCGGACCACTGTCCGTGATGTTACTGATGGGGTGGTACTCGATCCATTGCCCTTTGGTGATAGAGGTTTGTGTTGCAGGAATGGTAAAGAGATCCAACTCTGATTTCGTACATTCCTGAGACTCGTGATGCACAAAGGCCATAGCTACTTCCAGAAAGAAAATTTCTCTTTGGACTTCTTTTGCTGAGGAGATGTTTTTGCCTTCTTGCCTGGAGGCGAACTGATTTTGGTTCCTTGCGCTTTTCTTTTTATAGATTTTTTGCCAGCTCCTGATTGTCCCTGCAATGAATTCTGGGAAGGTAGACCGAGGGCTTGTTTCGTGCGCTTTTGGACTGCTGTTTTAATGTTATCTCCATCAAGAACATCTTGGGCGACATTGACACCCGTTTGTAAAGCCTTTTTTCCAATCACCTTAGCACCCTGTTGAAGGTGAGGCATCGCCCAGCGAAACAGGCCTCTGAATATGGACCCTAGTCCATAACCCCGCTGAAATCGAGCACCGTGAAACGCCGGTAAGCTCCCACCTTTTTGTTTGGCTTGATTAACATAGTACTGTTCGTACAACTTGTGATTTGGAGTATGGAGTTTTTTCATCTTAGAAGTACTGAGGTGCACTTTGACGAAAATGAAGTGTTAACAGCACTCTCCCAAACTCAAATGGTACAGACTCCCCTGTGTCTGTCTTTATATCGACTTCGACGGTTTCAAATTGCTTTCTGCTGACAGGTAAATATTGGGGGCGCAAAAATGATTTACTGACTCGCTCCCCGACCTTTCCTTCTACAGGAACAATTCGAAGCAAAGGTACCAATGCATCTCCAACATATTGTGACTGAATAAGATCACAGTAAATGAAAAGGTCGTGAAAGCCATACTCCAAATCCACTTGTCTTTCAGCGGTAGAGGTATTAGAAATAATTTCTTCTGGTGAAAATCCCAGCAGGTATCCAATGTTACCAAAGAAAAGTTCTACGTTATTTTGTAGGTGAACAGTCACCTTTCTAGTGAACGTATCGTAGGAAAATGTTGCATCGTCATTGAAGCGCTTTACATTCTCGATCAGCCCTTTCATCTTTGATAAGATATCTTCAATGGAAGAATAATGACCCGGTGGTATAATTAGGGCCTCCCATATTCCGGACAATTCTTGGTTCCGAAGGAAGAATCGATTACCAAAATTTCCTTGGACATTATTCCAGCTGTGAGGATAATGAATTTCTGTTAACGCTACTTCCCAGTCCCCCGTCAAGCTAACGGTTTGAGGTAAACCAACATGGTACTCCGTTAATGTGTTGTTGGGAAACTTATCGAGGCTGCTATTGCTTGGAAGATGCAGGTAAAACTGTGTTACCTCCATCGTTTCGTGTGTTCAAATAAACATTTATTCCTGGCGTTCTTAATTTATAACTATACACAACAACCTTTGTTTTCAGTTAAAATAACCCTTTTATTGGCTTCACACAAAATGTTACAACTTTGAGATATTACTTTCTGCTATCCAGCTATTAAACTTGTCTGGGTCCCTTTTCCATTTTACAAAGTATTCAACTATTCCTTTACGCTTTCGCTTGCGCAAAATCTTTTCAACGCGGTACACATGATCGTTCTTAATTATTTTCTGTAATTCGGGTTCATAAAACGTTCCATCTAAGATCTCACCTGCATCATCCTTTAGTTTGTAAACGGGTACTTGACGCGCCATTCGTTTGTATACAGTAAACATTTCTTCCGTGAAATTAGGCAGGTAAGATTTTTCAAACATTCGCTTCACTTTGCTGATCCTAACACGATCTCCCACTTGAAATTTAAAACGCACACGCTTTTCAACGTCATTACCGTACAAAGTATCCCACACTTTAGTTTCATTCGCTTTAGTCACCTCACTCGGTTTCATTTTAATACTTCGGTGGTAAGTGTTATTGTAAGAGGATAATAGTTGGGCTAGTACATTGATATAGGTGAGAGTGTTTTTAGCTGTGAAATATTTGTACATCTTATTTTTAAATGTTCTGTTAAAACGCTCAACTACTGAGGCCTTGAGCCCAGAGTTTACAGAAAAAATCCGTTTGCAGTTTGCTGGGTTTGCGACCAGTAGAAAGGATCTTTTGAAAGGCTTTGACCAGTTCTTGACCTTGTTTTGACTTCAAAGGCAGCACCCAGGCATACTTGCTGAAGATATCTATACAGGTGAGTAAGTATTTATAGCCCTTGTTGTAGCGACTGAGATTTTGAAGATCGACCAAATCCGCTTGAAACTGGGCATCTATTCCAGGAACGATGACTCGGCTTCTCTTGTAGCGTCTTCGCGCGGGTTTGTGAAGAGTATAAACATCCTGCTGACTCAACCAATCTCGGACTTGTTTACGCGATATCTTGTTCTTTCCTTTCTCTTTGACTGCTCTGTAAACAGCATCTAAACCACCGAAACTTGCGGGTTGACTTGGGTCGAGGTAGATGCTGGCTAGTTTTTTCTCCATCACAAAATTCCGAGTTTTGTACAACCACTTTACCACCGCAGCAAGCTAACACACAACGTATGCGATTGAAAATGTGTTCAAAACCAAAAGTGGATGATGGCGGACAGCAACCCATCACTAGTGTTTACCTGAACGGTAAAAGATGTAATGACTTCTCTCTCCCTGGTGCTCCTTTATATAGCTACTGTGGAATCTGGGTGAGAGTGGGAACAAGAAGATGAAATAGTAGTTCCCATTCCTCCTCAGTTAATCCCAGCTGATCCGCGAAGTTCAAAAATACTACTAATCGTCCCCAGTTCACTTTGGAAAAGAGTTCAGAATGGAGTTGCTTTAATTTTTCGAGATTTGAGCCCGGTAGTTTAAAAAAGTTGTCTTTAAGCTTTTCCATTGCACTTGTAGATATTGTTAAATTTTTTGCTGTTAAGCGGTACCAAGAAAACTTGACTCGAAGCAAAGAGAGAGAAAGACCCATCTTAACTAAGATAAAGACAAACACACACTGACGGAAAATCAAAACATCAACTCATTTTATTACTTTTACAAACAAAGCCTGTTTTGAATGTCATTAATTACAGAGTCAATTTCCATTGGCTCTTCGTCTTTTCTCACTACTTGTTCAGGGCATTCTATTTCTGCTTGTTGGTCGCTAAAATCCTTGCTCTTGAGGCCATTAGGTCCGTCATGTATAGCGCGTAAGACACGACTCTTAATATCACCATCAAAACCATCTACCTCAAGTGAAGCTAGAAATATGCTGGTCCAAGGCATCTTTGGTAGCTCGCTGACGTAAATTTTCCACGACTGACCAAGCTTGAAGCCAAGAGCCTTACACACACTTTCAGCATTGTTCAGGACGGCATTCAGATCGATTTTTTCAACCACATCTTCTCGGTAGTACAACCAAGAATCCTCTTTATCCACCATAACACACGAATGTTGTCTTTGACTTGGGTGCTGAATAGCACCGTCGTGACAGCGATTCAACTTTTCTTCTTGAATTAGTTCTTCAACCATATTGGCGTAAGTAAGTTGGAAGATATGGCCGATAAGACCAGCTACACTTTGCCGTTGAACTTGTTCCACTTCATCAATAGTCAATAGACGCCCACGTCTCGAATCAACGTGAATGTTTGAAACCATCTTGTTTATACTACTGAATCTCGAGAATGATTTGCTTGGTAAGGAATGACCATTTTATGTGTTTTGAAACAATAGAAAAAACTGGCAGGTAAAAAATAAACCCTGACATCATCTTACCTGAAAAAAATATGACATCATCATGACCAAGTAGGGACATGATATCACTATTCTATTTATAGATTATGATGTCAACATTTTTTGATGACGTCAACCCCTAGGGTATTCTGACGTCACTTACTCCTTGCCAGCTGAAAATAGGCTATGACATCACCCTATGTTAATGGATGCATGACGTCATTGTCATTAATTTAAACTATGACATCATCCTATGTTAATGATATGTATGACGTCACCGGCGTTAATGTATTCCCCCGATAGTTAATGGCATTCCCCCGCAAAGAAAAGGAGTAACCGGTGCCTTATCCACTACTAGTTTGCACTGAAATCAAAGGAAAATTCACTCAGTTGGAGTTTTTATATTGGTAATCCGTCATGTACATTTTGTCTCTTATCAGCATCGATTTTAGTCCCATCGAATCCGGGGGGCGGGAGGGGGGCACTCGACCAATATTTGGGTATAGGTGAGAGTTTAAGACCCTGACCCTGTTTAGGAAAAAAAAATCCTAAGAAACATACCCTGTTAGGACAACACCCTCAGTTTTATTCCCTGTTTAAGGACAAAGGACATCATGCACACTCTCCTTTTTTAAAGCCATTTTTTGGCTATTGCAATAGACAGCAAATTCACGTTATAGTCATTGCCTTTGTATACTTGGAGTACAAACAAAATTCATCTGGCAAATCAAATCAATCGTACAGGCAAAGCCCTGTTTAGGACAGACTCACAAGAAATTATATACCCTGTTAAGGACAAAGACGTCAAAAACCGTACCCTGTCGAGCGGCACAACGCCGTAAAGGCCATATAAGGGAGCATAACCCCCCCCCCCCCGTCCCAGGCATCGGGTGTATACAGTTCCTAATGAAAACTGTGATTGAACTTAGCTCAGCTTTAGGGTCGATAGCCCGGAGAGTGACCTTTTTTCATAAAGTGAATAAAAATTACCTTTCAGAATAATCCACCTCATGTTCATCATCAATATCTTCGCTTTCTTCTACTTCGTCTTCTTGATCAACTCCGTCACTTTCTACGGCTTTCTCAGAGGTGCGTAATTCGCTTTCATCTTCCTGATTATCAAATGGTTCGAATGGCCCATGTGACGAAATAGTTGTTATCAGAACACCAAGGAAACAGACGAGGAGAGCAATCACAGCAAAAGACTTCATGATGGCCTGAAATATGAGCTTCACCACACCAGCAACGAACGTTACGGACTGACTGAGATGGAAAACTGAGAGTGAACTTTCGTGCAGGTGGCTTTTTAATTTATAGTTTCGTTACGCTGACATTTGCATGTGGGGTGTGCTATATTTGTTTTTTTTTTCCCGAAATGCCTGAAATGCAAGTAAAACTACTGTAGCAATGTCGGTGCAACCCAATATCGCGTTGTAGCTTCAATAACAAATAAAAAAGCTTCGAAAAATGGCAAAAATCACGACATTCAAATCATCTTATTTTAGCTAAAAATCGATATTATTATTACTAGGAGAGTTAGGGAACTCAGTATAGCGATGGGCTATTTGTTGTCAAATCTTCATAAAAGACACCGTTATGACGACATCATAATGGGATTTTATGGCAAGGCATTTCATAATGGTTTGCAGGCCAAGGCGGCAGGTTCCAAGCCTATCTTCTTTCCAGCCAATCAGAATTTAGGGCGTTCCGGACTATATCATTCTTAGGGGCACCTTTCCATGTGTTCGCCCCCTTTCGATCGCTCACCATCACGTTGTTCACATCGCTGGTTTGAACCAATTTTCAGCATTTTCCACCACCTCCCCTTCCGCCTGCCTGCGAATTAATTCCTAGTGTGTTTCTCTTTCTTGTCTTAGTGGGTGGCGGTTTTTTCCCCCACCTTTGCTGAAGAGATATTTAGTTTATTATATATTGGCAGATCTTGAAAATAAAGTTCGTCACCTTTGGTGGCCAAATTTTCTCCAACCAAATCCGACTCTGTTTATCTCCTCAGCAAACAAGTGCGCCGCCACGCAGAGCTCTTGGTCACGCAATGCAAGGGTTTCAGCTTCCTTCTTACCGGAAAAATGGCTTGATATAAAATTTGTTTTTGTGGCAGAAACGCTTTGCTGTCAAGTATAATAGACCTTCCAGCAGATTTAAAGGCAGCTAGCAAATACACTCAATCCAAAATAACCTCCACGCTACAAATTTAAACGCTGACTGATAGTCAAAAGAATGATTTTACTTCGCCCGTGAAGTGGATATTAGAGCTGTATTACACTCTAATTTCATTGTTTTCTTTTGTCTTTTTTGTAACTATTTGGCACTATTTTTTAGTAAAAACAAATGTTTTATTTTGTGCAAACTATGCAAACTATGCAAGTCATGTACATGTGGCGTGGCTTGTGCTCCTTTACAAGAAGGAAAGAAAAAGAAGGATCAGTTGGAGAAAGCAATAATTTTAACAACGAGTGCATCGGATCGGTAAATCCGTACGTGGAAAGCCCAGGCCGATATTAGCCCGTTTTTTACGCTATCAAGATCGCGAGACAGTGCTTCGTGCTGGGTTTGAATTGAAAGACACTGAGTATATGATTTTGCAAGACTTCCCTCGGGAAATCATAGAGAGAAGGCGCAAACAAATGCCTCAATTAAAGGAAGCTAAAAAAAGGGGCCAAAAAGTATCCTTTAGTAAATCGGAACCGGATAAACTCTTTATTGATGGCAAGTTCATTTCTGCGTAAGGGTTATATTATCTGTGACCTTTATTTGTTATAGCAAGGCTGTAAGGTGTTATCGTTTGGTTATTTTATATTATAACCATGCAGCAAAAGCTCTCTAGGAGAGACGTCGAATTATTTAATTAGTTCCATCCTCAAGGGCAGCGTTAAGGATATTTATCTTGCTGCTCTTTTAAGTTTTGTGTTTTTCAGTATCTCGTTGAAATGTAATTTTTTCGTTTTTGCTTTTGTAGATGTTCTGCTTTGCTTTTACTATGTTTTTCAAAGCTATTCTGGCGCGTTAATGAGGATATATTCTTTAAAGTTTGAAGGTGCCAAACTGACGCTTAACTTTTCCCACCTAATGAAGTTGTTTTTCCCTTTGGCGAAGTAGGGCGTAGTAACGTTGATTTTAGCCTTTTGTCACTAAATGCTCGAGGGATTCGTACTTTTGAAAAGCGGAAAGCAATTTTTAGCTGGCTTTTAAATTCTGGAGCCGATATTTGTTTTCTGCAAGAAACCTACAGTACTCAAGAAGTCGAAAATACCTGGAGAAAACAGTGGAAAGGAAACATGTTCTTTTCGCACGGTAGTAGCCATAGTCGAGGTGTACTTGTACTGGTAAGGGATAACTTAGACTTTCAAATGCGATCTATCAAGGTTGATTCTCAAGGTCGCTATGTTTTCTTAGAGGTTTCCATTCAGGATTCACCATACTTTCTTTTAAATATATACGCTCCAAACAAATGTAGTGAACAATGTACCTTTTTTAAAGAAATATCAGAAATTTTGAAAGCGGCTAGAACAGAACAGGATTACCCAATTATCGTCGGAGGCGATTTTAACGTCATACTTGACCCTGACTTAGATGGACGGGGCGGAAACAACAGAAAGAAAGACTCCGCAATATTAGTTGAAGATATGCACCTCGATTTCGATCTGGTTGATATCTGGCGTATTAGGAACCCCACTACATCACGATTTACTTGGCGTCAAAAAACTCCGGTTGTGCAGAGGCGTTTAGATTTTTGGCTTATAAGCGACAGTTTGCAAGATGAGATAATTTCAGCGGAGATTAAAACATCAATAAAAACTGACCATTCGGCAATAACCCTTTCAATTTGCGGCTTAGATGAAACTGAGAGAGGACCGAATTTCTGGAAATTCAATTCGAACTTAGTAAATGACTCGGACTACTGTGAACTTTTATCCACTGAATATGTGAATTGGTTAGAGGAATTTAAAGAGGTTCAGGATAAGCGTGTTTTATGGGATTTAATTAAATACAAAATAAGACAGCAAACAATTACATACAGTAAAGGTAAAGCCCGTGAAAGAAGAGCAAAACTACAAAAGGTGGAAGATAAGCTGAAGGAATGTACAGAAAAATGTGATATTGATCCAAATAGTGGAAATCTCGAGGAATTGGATTGCCTTCAAACAGAATATGATCAATTGTACGATTACATTACACAAGGGGCAATCATTCGCTCTAGGGCAACCTGGTATGAAATGGGTGAAAAAAACAACAAATATTTTTTGAATTTAGAAAATTCAAACAAAACTAAAAGCAGTGTCCACAAAATCTTAACAACTGTTGGAGAATTAACTAGCGACCCAAAAAAGATTATGAATGAATTGGAATCATATTATTCTAATCTCTATGATGGTAGAAATTCCGCAGACACGCAGACAATTTCTTCGTTTATAAATGATCTCACCGATGTTCCATTTTTAGCCGAGGAGAAGAGGAACGTTTGCGAGGGTATCCTTAGATATGATGAATGCTATAATGTATTACAGACCTTCCAAAAGAATAAATCGCCAGGGAACGACGGTTTAACAGCCGAGTTTTACTTAGCCTTTTGGCCCTTGCTTGGAAAGTTGGTAGTTGATAGTTTGAACTATGCTTTCGAATACGGTGAACTATCGAACTCACAGAAACAGGCCGTTATCACCTTAATTGAAAAGAAAGGAAAAGACAAAAGGTTGGTGAAGAATTGGCGTCCAATATCTCTTGTAAATGTTGATGCTAAATTGGCGTCTAAAACTTTGGCAAAGCGTTTGGAAAAGGTGCTTCCTGAAGTAATTCATTTTAATCAAAACGCGTTTGTAAAGGGGAGAACAATTTTTGATGCCGTCAGAACGATCGATGATGTGATTGAATATGCTAGGTACAAAGATATACCTGGGATTCTAGTAGCTATAGACTTTGAAAAAGCTTTCGACTCGCTCAATTTAAATTTTCTTTTAAGAGTATTACATGCATTTAACTTTGGTCCTTCTTTTATTCAGTGGATACGGGTCTTATATAACAACGCCTCTAGCTGTGTAATGAACAATGGTTTTACAACAGGACCTTTTGCACTAAGTAGGGGAGTAAGGCAGGGAGATCCCCTCTCTCCCTACCTGTTCATAATAGCTTTGGAGACCTTAGCTATAAAGATAAGAGAAGATGATGGCATTAAGGGCATTACGATACGAGATGAACCTGTTAAACTTTCCCTTTTCGCTGATGACATGACCTGCTTTATCAAAGACAGTAGTTCTTATACCAACCTATTCGTTACGCTGAAGACTTTTGGTGAATGTTCTGGTTTAAAAATAAATAATGAAAAAACCGAAGCCTTAGCTTTAGGAAATAGTAGTTCTCTTTGGGAGGGGTATTCTGATATGCCAAATCTTTGTGACACTATTAAAGTTCTAGGCGTCTACTTTGGCTATGACGCTAAACAAAGAGATGAATTGAATTTTAGGAATACTTTGAAATCACTTAAGAAGACGATCAATTTGTGGAAATGGCGTGGTCTTTCTCTCTTAGGTAGAATACAAATTGTAAAAACCTTTGCCATCCCTAAGTTTATGTTTAGCGCGTCGGTGTTGCCAATTTCTAAAGACCTTATCAAAGAGGCCGACTCGCTTTTTTACTATTTTATTTGGAATGGGAAAGATAAAGTAAAACGAAATGTAATGATTTCGGAAGTTGAGAAGGGTGGCTTAAATATGCTCGATATTGATTCTATGGTTCGTACCAGACGAGTGATATGTATGAAAAAATATTTGGAAGACTATAAAAGTCCGTGGAAAGCTTTTTTAAATGAGGTTCTTATCCCCGTTGGTGGGAAGCTCATATTGCATTGTAATTTTGATACTTCTAAATTAAGAATTTATTTACCAAGTTTCTACAAGCAATGTCTCGATGCGTGGTCAGAAGTAAATGCAAAAACACCCAGCTTGCTACATGAAATTGCAAATGAAGTTATTTGGAATAACAAGCTTCTCTGCATTAATAAGAAATCTGTGTATCGTAGAGATATTGCAGATTTAGGGTTTTTAAAAATTTGCGATTTATTTTCAACTAAAGAAAATCTCAATCCTGAGCAAGGTTTCTTCATTATGGGTATTATTAACTCTATGCCTGCCAGTTGGCGCTTGACAATTAAAAGGGCAACTACTGCACCGGTGATTGATCCACTTCCGGATTCACCTGCTATCCTAATAAGTAACAATTTGGTTCCAATTCTTGATGCTTCCTCAAAGCAAATCTACCGGCTTTTCCTGGAGAAAAAACAAACAACGCCTACTGCTAAAGTAAAGTTAGCTGCAAAGTATTCAAACATTGATATTGATTGGAAAAGTGTTTATTCGCTACCTTTTCGCACAACATTAGAATCTAAACTTAGAGAATTTCAGTTTAAAATTTTAAACCGTATTGTCTTTACAAACGAAAAACTGTTTCGTTTCGGCTTGGCTGAGTCGCCATCCTGTGCTTTCTGCCAAACAGAGGTTGAATCCGTAGAGCATTTACTCTTTTCCTGTAGAGTATCATCTAGTTTTTGGAAACATGTCTTGTCCTGGTTGCGCGATAATAACATCTCTGTTGATAACCTTAAAGAGGAGGACGTCATTTTTGGTAAGTTCGATATTGCAGAAGATTTTCTCCTGTTTAACCATATGTTGCTTCTGGGTAAGTTTTATATTTACTCTCGGAAATACCAGAATGGTATACCTTCTCTTCAAGGTTTTATAGCCAGGACAAGGCGTATTTATAACATCGAACTCCATATTGCCAGGAAAAGAGACAAATTAGACAATCATTTTAGAAAGTGGGAAAAGTTAATAAGCGTTTTTACGTAAAAGTGGTGTTATGATTAATTTCAACAATTAGTTTAAAGTGATGTCATTGTAATTTACATGCTAAGTAACTGTATTGCTGTAATAGCTTTGTTTAGCTTTGTATTTTTTTTTTTTGTACTATATATATGTGTGTGTGTGTGTGTGTGTGTGTGTGCGTGTGTGTGTGTGTGTTTTTTTTTTTTTCTCTTTCTTAACTTCTATTTTGTATGTAAACATAAGAAATGCTTTAATTAAAAAATATTTAAAAAAAAATAAATAATAGTAATAATAATTTTAACAACTACAGTACAAATGCCATTAGTTAATTAAAAATATCTTATATCGAGAAACGCCAGGTTACGAAAGTCCCAAATGGTTTTTAAATTCGTCATAGCAGAAATGAGTTCGAAATGGTTGCGGAGTTGCAGTTCTAAATTTGTTAACAAAGGTTGATAACAAAATCGACCTGTGCCGTATCATGAAACCATACGGGGACGTAGAAGAGAGTTTATTTGATACTTGCACATGACATAACTTTTTTTTTGTTGTGTTCAATTAGACAATCGCGAAATTGTAACACAGGTATTTTATAAATGTTTTTCAACTGGACTAATAGCTCTTCAACGAAATGGTCAACAACTGAGGTGTAACTACCGATTGAGACAGTTTTTATTTGAGAAGGGACTTGGTAGAGCGTGTCAACCATATAATTGTGGGAATTTTCACAGTACTACATTTGGAAGTATCGTCAGATTTCAACAGTATACTGTTAATCCTTTTAATGTCAACTAGGACAGATAGAGTGATTTAACTTTATCGGCGAAATAGAAAGTAGACTTATACTAGCCAGTATTTCACTTTAATTTCATTGTTTTCTTTTGTGTGTTTGTAACTATTTGGCACTGATTGTTTAGCCTGTTCCAGGCGTTCAGATAGTGGGAGCGGTGCAAAGTTAAAAAACAGATGAAATTAGAGCGGAAACTCTCACCTCTCCCCCTCCCTCTTTTTTTTTTATTCGCGCTCCGTTTTATTTCACACAGCATTTTCATTCACCATTTTCACCATTTTCTGAAACTCACAGAACCCTCAAAATTTAACAAGCGAAGTTTATTTTTTGTATGCGATACAACACATCACAGAACTACTTTCTAAAACCATAAGATTTGTTAAGTAGCCACGGACAAGACTAAAATTTTCTTATTTTATCTGACCTAAACTCGGTGTCTTCAAACGAGCAAAAAATTGGGCATTTTTGAATTGATCTACAGCGCACAACTAAAACGACAGAACAACTCTGACAGCCAAATTGCAGTCTACTATCATCCATGTAACCAAAACACTAATAATCATTTTGGGCCATTGAAACAGGAAGAAATTACAAAACTCACATTTGTTATAGGTTCCAATCTTTTTCTTGCAAACAGGCCGATCCCTTCGTGTTTGTTTTAAGTCCTCTTCGTGAATTTTCTTCCGTATTTCGCTGTAAAGTACGCTCAGCAGCTGGAGGACATATCAAAAAGCTCGAAATACTGCCTAGGTTACATTTTGAAAGGGCAAAAAGTGCTGAACGATAGGATGAAACTAGAAAATAACAAAGCGACGCCATCTTGAAAATTCAGCACTCAGGAGGGACTGGCACTAGTAGCTGCCTTGTCCACGAGTGATGAATTACCAAACAGACAAAAACAAACAAACCGGCTTATCAGCGACTTATTACGGTCCTTTTTCTTCTTCAATTACTACTTTCAGTTAAATTGTTGTCGTTTTTTTTTGGTGGAGTGATGGGGTGTGGTGAAGGGGTGACCAATTGGCATTATTTTATTCAGTCTTCATTTGCTTTTCATTCACTTCATTTTGAGTTATCCCATATAAGTCTTAGCGTTTCTTTGGACTCTTTATTGTATCATCTATTTGCGTCAGTCTTCAATCACCGTCCATGTCCGAAGGTCCACTCATCTCCTGTTCATGATTTCCTGATGCACAGTTTCAAAGTCCGGAAGGCTTCGCCCGAAGGTTATCTCTTTCAGGCATCAGGTGTATCAAAGGGTAGCTAGGAAATCACAAGTTGAAGTATGTGAAAGGAGAGGAAAATATTTCATTAGGTATTTTAAAGAGCCTATTATTAAAATGCTTCGAAGGAACACGCCTTATGGCAATATCATTTACATGTTAAGGTTACTCGAAAATGACCGGAAGACCTCCTTTCTTACCGATTTATTCTCACGAAGCAGATATAAAGGGTACAACTTTTTAATGGAAGATACACGAAAGGGGTGCGTTTTGTCAAAAATAGTATATTTAAGGGTAAGGGACTGGACCTGGGGGAGAAGCCTCTCCGAACAAAGCTTTATTGAGTAGCCTCCCACCCCCTCCCCCTCCCCCACTCCCCCTTCTTTCCTAGAGCTTTCCACAAGTTGCTCGCCAACTTTTTGGCAACTTGTAGTATTTCGAGCTACTTTTTTCGTTTCAAGCAATTTTTTGCATAATTTCTGAGCAATTTCTCTAACTAGTTTTCTTCCAATTCTGAGACATCTGAGCAACTTTTAGTGCTTAAATTGGCCTTGCTTCCATATTGCACACAACCTCGTCCCCAGGGCTTTTCCCTTAAAAAATGGGTGTGGCGGGAAAAGGCCCTGGCATCGGCTGGTCACGTGCACAGCCTAAATATTCCTGAGAAGCTAATTTATATGCAACCCGCTGGTTTTTCGCTGACAGAAGTCGAAGGGAGTAACAATGGAAAATACTAGCATCGAAAACTATGTCAATATTTTCGCGTGTGTGCGATTCAAAAGCTGAAGATCCATTTAATTGTGCATTATTCAAATGCTATAAGTTTATGAAAGGGCGTACCGGCTCTACGTTGTCACGTACAAAATATATCAAATGCTTCAGAGTTGAGACAAGCTGTTATTGACTAGTACTTTGACCGAACTTCATGGAGTCGTAAGTGTGATTTTGTCCAATGTCAAACAACAATGCGGGCCTTTGCCTCCAGGATTGAACTTGATTGAAATAGAATTGTTCATCAAAATGCTTTATGGATTCTGGTCTTCTCTACAACCTGACCATGAAACAAACAAATCTCCGCGCCGGATGCAAGTCAGCCCACCAGCCAGGAACGATGACAGGTCGCCGATCTGAAACATTTGAAGACCTCTGATATCTTTTCTCTTTTCGAGGATAAATACAAAGGATTTTCCTTATATCAAAGGGAAGATAAACTGATCGATTGGAATCAACTATAGCTCCGTCAATTTTAAATGGACCCAAGTCTTTCTTTGTTACCAGCCGTTTGATGCAGAGGTCAATCAATTTTTTTAAAAATACAGGTCATACAGGCTAAGTCGAAGTCAACGCTTGTCGCTGTGATATGACTGAGAGTTAAGGTGAATAGAACTAGGCTGTGTACGGCAGCCGTCTTCGCAAGAAATGAAGGAAAAAAATCTGAAGAGTCGAGAAAGCGGACTTTTCCAGTACATACTTTATGCATGTACGATAGCTGGCTTGTTTGTCATTTATACCGCTCTATAAACAGAAGTTTTACAAATGTTACTCGCTGTCCCCTTCATAGAAATCGAAGGAAAGCAAAAAATTACCAAGGCCAGTATCTGTGACAAAAAGGAAATCTTGCAAAACCTTTCGTTAATCGTTAAGAGCCATAAAAGGCCGCCCAAGATCGCGCGGTGTGAAGTTACGCATAATTTTAGCTTTTCACATAGCACTAATTTATTACACCCAGGATTTTAGGGTGTACGAGGGGACACGTGACCAGCTGATGCCAGGGCCTTTTCCCGCCCCACCCATTTTTCAAGGGAAAAGCCCTGGGGACGAGGTTGATATTGCACAGTGTTTTAGTAGAAAATTTATGAATTTCCTATGAAAAAGGAGACAGATCCTCACCCCTTGGGAGTAGATGATGGGCGCAAGATGCAGCCAGGCTGCCAGGTCAGAGGTTTTTATGAACAAAATTCAAAATGGCGGACGTCGATTTACAGTTGACTGACAAGAGTGTCTGAGGTGAAGAAGGTCATTCAACAATTGTAATGGCTCATACTGGAATTTTTACAAGATTAATAGCGGAAAGCGCGCGCAGCGGAGCACCATGGGCAAGAAAATGTGGTAAACTACCCATCCGAGAAAATTTGGTAATCACGTGACCGTACACCAACCGACCGCCCGACCGTCCGTCCACATCACAGGCATACCAATGTAAAATAATTCAATCAACATGGCAACCCAAGTGCAACTCAAGGTTTTATTTTGAAAAAATCGCATGGCCGCCCGGACTTTTAGAAAGAAAAAACAACAACAAAGTCGTGTCTTTTTCGACGTTCTTTTTGATGTTTACACTCACGTGTATAACAGAGAAAGAGCTAGAGCGAGTGATTGAAAACAAAAGAGACGAACTTTGTAGGGAGAAAAACATGAAAATTCAAAGCGGTGGTGAGACAATGAGAAACGCTAGCGGCCAGCAAGGTGAAAATGAGCGGCAGTGAAAAATAAAAGCGAACATGAACACAGGAGACAAAATTGGGTAAGCGCATACGACGACGTTTTAGTCCTACAAAACAGAGTTGTAGTTGTGCAAAACAACGGCAAAGAAAGACAAAAAGCGTGCAAATTTGTTTTTTTTTTTTGCTAATTAGAAAAAAAAAGTGTGCTGCACGTGCAATTTGTTTTTTTACTAATTAGGTCTATTGATCTTGATTCCAACTTTATTGCTGTCCCCGTTTAGCATTACACGATTAAATTTTTTTCGTTTATAAGCATTATTAGCCAGAGCTTCGCTTTTAGCCCTGGCTAAATCTATATATTATTAATATTGATTTGTAGTCTTTACTCATACATTTTTTGTTTTAATTGTGGTTTACGGGCTCCTGATGGCGGACAGAGTTATCTAGCAACGCTAATTACGCTGCAAAATTGAACAAAATTACTTTTTTATACTCTACCAGGAGCCATATATATAAATCGGGGTAATAAACCGTAACTGGATACCTCTTCCAGGGATGGGGCTGACCTCATCGAAATATATATCATAGCAATTAAATGTACTATTTTTAGCACATTTTGTGCCATCTCGTTTGACTCGCGCGCGCATTTTTTTGCAACAGCGAAGTGGAGAGGATTAACAAACGAAATGGCGTTGGAAATTACCTCCGTAGCAGATGAATAAATTCCGTTTCGGTCATCATTGCCTCCTCTGAATTTAAGGCCAGACCTTGACAATTACACTAAATGTGAGGACTGTGAACGTGATTCTGCTTGTGTTAAACACCGTAGCGAGAGTGTTTTTGACAAATCCAGTGACGAAGAGATGTAGGAGATGTCAATTCTTTCACAGCCATACCAGCAAACAAAAAGGAACCCAGTGGCTGTAAACTTCCAGGTGTACGACTTCTATCAATGATCAATATGACGGAAAAGGTACCAACTCGAGAACACTCAGGCCCCTTTTACAAATTTTTGAACCGCCAAAAACTTGCACGGATCCGCCTTTTCTTTACATACGACCCGCGGAACCGTGAAGTTTTTGAGCTGCAAACAGTATTGCAATCTATGGAGAATTTGCACGTTCCCTCTAAACGGGCTGCACAGGTAAAAAATTCGGCCGGACCCGTGGCGTTTAGCTTGTGTGGACCGTGCAAAGAGCATACTGAAAAAGAAGTGAGCAGGAAAAAAAATGAGGGGAACGGGTACGGAGTGAGAGCCGTAGGAACTCCTATAATGGTACTCCTTCCGGATCCTTCCGGTAAACAAGATTCTGGTAAACCCTTAGGCTCAATTACCAGCCGCTGTTCGGGAAAAAGAGGATCAAAGACCGGACTCGGGAGACGGCGGAAATCGAGCCTAGTAAACCCTTCGAATGGTTTATTTTGATAGCTCTTGTCAACAGTCTATTACCTTATGGAAATGCGAAGTGATAGCGATGAGATCATCAATTGGAAGGCTTACTTTCAAAAATTACTTCGTCCGCTGTCTTGGCCTCTTTGCGGCCTAAAATGCCCGCTCCGCACGCTGACTCAACTATTTATTTTAGGTAATAAAAATTATTGCAAATTTTACAGCCAGCAATATCCACTGCCCGTAGTTAGCCCGCACGCTTAGAAACTCGGTTGATATATAGCAAGTCTAGCTAGCTCGCATGAGAGCGAAGTTAAGTGATTCATAAAGAGATAAATAGATCTTTCATATTATCTACATTCACGGGACACCTCGAAATGAGAAGGGAATGAAACAATGCCAGTTTATCACCAATTAACCTGCGATCAGGCGTTCTTCTTTTTTTTTCCTTTGAAAGAAAAACAAGCTAAATTCAACTAAAAGAAGTAATTGAAGAAGAAATAAGACTGGAGTAGGTCACTGATAAGATGGTTTATTTGCTTTTTGTTTTTTATATTACTGGTAATTACAGGAGCCCATAGGCTCCTGGTAATAGTTCGTAATGGCCAACGTTCGATAAAGAAAAATTCTTACATGAATCCGAGGCTTTCTGGTTACATTTCTGTATTGGGTTTGGTTTTCTATGTACTCAAGTCTCTTTTTGGAATTACGAGACAACGGAGTCGTGAAAAATTTGCAATTTTTGTCCGTATTTTAGATATCGAACGCAGCTACTAGTGCCAGTCGCTCCTGAGTGCTGAATTTTCAAGATGGCGTCGCTTTGTTATTTTCTAGTTTCATCCTATCGTTCAGCACTTTTTGCCCTTTCAATATGTAACCTAGGCAGTATTTCGAGCTTTCTGATATGTCCTCCAGCTGCTGAGCGTACTTTACAGCGAAATATGAAAGAAAATTCACGAAGAGGACTTAAAACAAACACGAAGGGATCGGCCTGTTTGCAAGAAAAAGATTGGAAACTATAACAAATGTGAGTTTTGTAATTTCTTCCTGTTTCAATGGCCCAAAATGATTATTAGTGTTTTGGTTACATGGATGATAGTAGACTGCAATTTGGCTGTCAGAGTTGTTCTGTCGTTTTAGTTGTGCGCTGTAGATCAATTCAAAAATGCCCAATTTTTTGCTCGTTTGAAGACACCGAGTTTAGGTCAGATAAAATAAGAAAATTTTAGTCTTGTCCGTGGCTACTTAACAAATCTTATGGTTTTAGAAAGTAGTTCTGTGATGTGTTGTATCGCATACAAAAAATAAACTTCGCTCGTTAAATTTTGAGGGTTCTGTGAGTTTCAGAAAATGGTGAAAATTTGCTTATAAAAATGGCGTCCGAGGGGGTCGAATAAAGTGATGCTCGTATCTCTGATACAAGAACAGTGAAGAACCTATGTTTGGTATATTTGTCCATTACACCACCAGACCTATCTATGATGTTAGTATGAACTTATTCTGTTGACCCTATTCCGTTGACATTTTTAACATTTTGCCCGTTTTTCTCTGACAACCACTCTTAAATCCACTTTGTAGACCACAGGGCCCAGTTGTTCGAAGGTCTATAATATTAGCGTTTCTTTTTCTTTGTTCAAAAGTATTTACTAGGATAATTTTCTCTATCCTTTTTAGAGCATCCAATAGTCACATTGTAGACAAAAAGAATTAATTAAGCTTTCATATCTGAATTCAAATGTCGCACTAACCCTGGGTTATCTTAACCAAGATTTGAATAACCCGGCCTAGAGTTTTTCAGCAAAGTGAGCTTGTCCGGCGGAGATAATTTATGAAGAAAAAAATGCAAAACTTTTACACGTCAGAAAGTAAAAGAGTTAAGGAATATTTTCTGAATAACGCAATGCTTAACTTTATTCGCCGAGCATTTATTACAAACTTTCTTCTTAAATACATGCAGTACAGTATTACAGGGCCGGAAGGAAAAATATTTCGACGAGGTCAGGCCGTTTTCGGGGAAGTCAATCGCTTCACTATTGAACACTTTAATTTCAATGTACACAAGCTTTTTACATGCTTATTAGTTAGAGATCA
The DNA here is from genome assembly GCF_958299795.1 of Porites lutea. Classification (NCBI taxonomy): domain Eukaryota; kingdom Metazoa; phylum Cnidaria; class Anthozoa; order Scleractinia; family Poritidae; genus Porites; species Porites lutea. Next base: position 58,647,317 of record NC_133201.1, on the reverse strand, counting down.
GTCTCATACGGGTGGCCATGGCTTCCTATATACTCAGTAATAATATCACTAACCTACAACTAGAGTAGATGAACTTCAGCATTGTACGTTGGCAGTTATAATTAGAAATAGTGATCATGTAACAAACTAGTGAGGTTGACGGTGCTTTTATTTATTTCTATTATACATTCAAAATATTTCCCCGATTCTGATTGGCTAAAAGCACCCGCATAATTCACCATAACTAGCTACTGATGACCAAATTTGGAAGAAATTTTGAAACTATAAATACGTTCATACACTTTGTAGTTCCCTCGAAAACCGTACCCGATTCCAGACCAAAATGGGCAAAATGTATACCCGTTTTCAGACCAAAACGGCGCAAAAACTCTTCCCGATGGGGCGGCACATACCTATATGGCTTATATAAGGGAGTACCCCCCTCCCCGGGGGGAAGCAGTTGCTTTAGGCCACGGAGAGGGAGCCGCTGGGACCTCACGCAGAGAAAGCCGCACATCAACCATATGTCTCAATTCTTACTCCTTGTTCATTAAGGCATCCAAAATATTTATTACTAAAAATATGATTAACCTGCCTCCCCAAAACATGAATATTAACTGAAACTTTATTTTGCGTTATCAGTAGCAGATTCTTTTGCCAGTTATCAAATCAATGGGAGTACTTCTCTACCAAAAGGAATGATAAATTTAAGTGTACTATGATATTCAATACTTGATAAAAACGACCTCACGCAGGAAAAAAACTTGGGTGCTTGCTCGTGAATGGCTGTAATCTGTAATGAAAAATGAAATATTATATGCGCAATAAGGTCGTTAGCGAACGCATCGGCTTTGAACTATGAAAAATTGTCAGGCTTATAATTTTTCAAACACCACAGTTGCAATCTGCTCCTGAAAAAATATTCAAAACACATGTGGTTCTACAGTTTTGCATCCGTTACCGAGTCACTTTATGGACATTCTTCTTGTCCTGATAATGTCGTATATTATTTTGTTAACTTGAATTTCTAGAAAGTTCCCCCCCCCCCCACCCCCACCCCATATCACCTAGCTTTCCTTTATTTAGGGGCTGATTAGTAGGGTGGACAAAATTGTCAGTGAATTCAACTGCAACAGAACCTCTATTGAGTGGACAACCTTTAGCGGCCTCCTGTCCCTTTCTTGAGAGTGGTCACTTGAAAAAAGTTCCCCTGTCCCAGGGTTCAACATAAAAGTTAAAGTAAAGAAATATTACTAGGCAGCAACAGGCCAAATCATAAGAGGGTTGTCCAATAAATGACTAGATTCCACTGGAAACATCAATGGATTCCATTGGACTTCTCATTTCTTATTCGTTAAAAAAATCAATGATGTTGTGTAGCATTCTTGTCTCAGATCATGACTTAAAGTACGAGGTATATTAGGTGTGTAGGATGCTTGTCTAGGGTCATGGCATAAAGAATGAGGTATTTCACAAGTAGGCTTCCGGTAAGTCAGCTGGACTGACTGACTGTCGCTGTTGACAAAACTAGTGGAGTAGATTTTAAGCGTTAGGATGGTACCCTACTTTACCCACATTTTCTTAGTTTTATGTCATTTGTTTGGCGATTTTTGCCAGTCACCAGCTTCTGGAAAATCCTAGCATTTCCAGTTACTGGTATTTACAGTTTACTTGGTAAGAGGGATTTCACCTTTTTATTTTTTGATACAAATTTTAGATACAACTGGCAATATGTTCTTGGACAAGGAAGTAAGTGCTTAAAGGGAAATCCTCTGGATTAGGCTATATTTCCAGGGGCGTAACTACCTGTACGCACGTGCGTACCAGAAAAAGTTGAGGGTAAAAAATAAAATAAAATAAAACAAAATAAAATTTTAAAAAAGAGAATACAGTCGACTCTCTCTTAACGGACACCTCTATAAGACGGACACCTCTGTTAAACGGACACCTAGAGTTGGTCCCTGCCTTTCTTTACTCCTTTTATTTGACTCTCTATAAGACGGACACCTCTCTAAGACGGACACTTAGTGCTGGTCCCAAAGGTGTCCGTCTTAGAGAGAGTTGACTGCAATTAAAAAAAGAAAGTGTAAAAATTAAAACAACAACAACGACGATATAAATTGTCTCAATTCCGTTTAACTCTTTGGAGTAGTTTTCCTTACGAACTATTTTTTTCACACTCGAAAGTTAGTTTTCAAAACAACAGACTCTTTTCTCCCACATCAGAACTAAAAGTCGGTTTTCGTTTGAATCCTAAATGATATAATAAAAATGCGCTCAGATAGCAAGCGGGACGATAGAAAACGTGAAAACGTCATTTTCACCCACTCCTGTTTTCGCAGTAGACAAAGGAGAGCTAATTACGTCTATGTGAGTGCTTCTGCCGGTCAAATTTGGAGTTGGGGGAGGGGGAGGGAGATTTGAAAAAAAAATGCGCATACCTCTGGAAAAATCCTGGCTACGCCCCTGATTTCCCCCAGTGCCATTTGTGTTTCTGCAGTTAACATTTGTATTTGATCACTTCTTGCTTGATTTTCGATGATGCGAATAACTTATAAACATGATGATTTGGGCTACTCTCAAGAATCCAACTGCCTTTTGTAGTCAAGTACACTTGACCATGTTGATATCTATTTGTGACAGCTAAAAATCTCTTCAGGTTGACAGGTTGAAGTTTTAGAACAACAAAGTTCTTCGACCCACCTTCCCCCATCCCCGCCCCCTTCCTCCTTAGCTATGAAGTATAGTGTAACTGGAAGGTATATCTTTTAGGGATCAGCTGCACTGCACGAAAAAATGGATTTACAACAACTGCAAAATCAATGCAAATATGAAGTAAATACCACATTTGATCAAATTTGCTTATATTTGCCCCGAGGCAAATTCCATCGTTGGATAATATTTGCACGCGAAGCAAAGATGGTAAATACCGCATTTACTCAATCTTTACAGTCCAAAGCAAATGAGAAGAAAAACTGCACATTTGTATCAGATTTAACATGAACTAAAAATGTGGTAAATAGATAAATCTGCTTCACCGAAACATGAATTTACAATTGTAGCAAACATTCCGCTGCACGGCGTTTTGATTACATTTACCCGCAATGCAAACCCCATTTTTGCATCACATTTGTAAGTAAAGCATAGGCGGTCAACACTTTATATTTACCAAGTAGCAAATACTACGCAAACGTTGTAATTGCACAGTAATTACATTTGAAGCAAAGATGGTGAAAAATATAGTTCACTACGTATTTGCGCCGAGTGGCAAATGTGACAAAAAATCTACATTTGACAACTTTACAGGGGCAGTAAATGCTAGGAAAAAGCGTAAATTTAATGCCTGAAAGGATGAATTTACAGGGATGGCAAATACGATTTTTGCTTCGCTTTGATCGTGTTTGATCCAATCAAAATTCTTGCTCATCATTAATTTGCACGGGAAGCAAAATACTAAATTTACTTCTTCTTCACACATCCAGTACAAAATACGTCGTGCACGAGAGTATTTGCCGCGAATCCTTGTTGTCGCAAAGAAATGTAGAAATATACGTTTAAGTCGATTTTCTCAATGGGGATAAAATTTTTCAAAGTTAGCGTTTGCCTTGAAACTCCCTCTTTTATTGTACGTTGTCCCAAATCGATTACTACATAATGGAGCAAAGATACCAAACCGGGACTGTATGTTCAGCACTATGCACAGATCATTTTATTCAAAAGACAAATGATTAGATTAACGTAATTATTATACAGTCTAACCTCTTCTTATGGACACTTCTATACGACGGACAGTTCGTTTGGTCCCAGAAAAGCCAAAAATCATGCATTCCCTACCTCTATAATACAGACACCTCTGTAAAGCGGACACTTGGTTCTGTCCCTTTGGTGTCCGTATTAAAGAGGTTTGACATTATTATAAGTATCGTACATTTCCATTCCAAAATAACTCCAAGAAGTAGTTCACGGCAAAATTATTACATAATCTAATAAGAAGAATATTACAAATAAAAGTGTTACTTAGTTACATGTAAGACTGCATAAAATCCCATTAGGAAATCTAAACTGCTGCCTTAATTCTTATTAGCAAGTACCAGTACTTGGTGGATCATCCCCAAAAATTATTGTTAAAGCCTATACAAACTGATGAGAGGCCATTATTGGGGAGTATCAGACTGATGCTACAACGACGATAGTGATGCAAACAAAACTAGCCATAGGCTTTATATACAAATGTATAAGCCAACATCTCTACACATGTATCTCACTTATTGTCGCCAAGTGCATGGCTACAACTTGGACCTGGCTGTGGCATACAAAGTAGTGTACGAGAATTTGCCTACATCTGAGTTTGAATAGTAATGACAAACTGCACACTTTTAACAAGCGACTCACTTTCACAATGCCTCTATCTTACACTCCCTGTTTTACAGTTTTAGGATAATCCATTGACTGTCCTGTAATTTCAGCAATTTTAATGAACACAGTCGAGTAAAGATTGACTTTCAGAATAAAACTCTTATCACCTTTCCAATAAGATTGTGCAATTTAGTTAGAGTTGATCATCACAGGATCATCCTGACTAAAGGCACAATAATACATTAGGGACTTTAAGCAAATTGCTACAGTGACCTCTACTATGGTGGTCGTGGTTGCAGTCCTGAAGAGAGTATGTTACTGTTGCCCGTCAAATTTCAACTTTATGCAAGTGGCACCCAAAAGTCACTACAGGGCTTTTCGCTCATTTAGTTTCGTTGTTAGTAAAACGCAGGGAAGACTGAATTACTGCCCAATGAACTAGAAGTGTCAAATACGTTCTTGATTAAGAGAAAAAGAAAAAGGATAGGTTTTAAACCCGGGAAAAGTAGAATTTTATACTCATGTAGAAGCTACTATGCCATCACATTTTGTGCTTCGGCTAAAGGTCATTATCTTACTGGACATCACGCGCACGCCGTCATTTTTGGGCTTTTTACTCCCAGTTGCCATAGTAGCGATCACTGTAGCAATATTTGTTACTTTGGTATTATTGGCATCCTGCCCATGAAGGGCAGTTATTTGGTACTGGTCTGTCTGACAAGTATTTATCAACCTCTCTGGTTATTTTCCCGGCTGTTCTTTCTTTGCCTCTTTGACATGCAAGCCTCACAAAAGGCGTCAAGAATAGCATTGATGTTTCTTAGCTTTGACCTCTCTGAGCATAGTGGCCTGATGTACCTGGGTGGTAGATCATTGGCCCTCTCTTCATTGTCTTCACTCTCCTCCAAAGACATAAATTGGATAGCATTGTGTAGGTCTAATGAAGCCTTTATTTTGGCTTTGTCATCTGGAGAAAGTTGTGCCTTTTCCAACACGTCTGTGCGATTCATCAATTTCTGAACACCAAAAAAAAACTTATTTAGTCACAGTGGCATGACTACTATGATAAACATTTAATTAACATTTACTTTGTTCTTCAGCAACAGTTTAGTCTGCCAAAATAGTCACCCTAACTATTTTGAATCTTTAGATTTGGTTCTTGCTCTCTACTCTGAGCAATTTACACTACAATCAAACCTTGCATATAAATGGAAAGGGCACTGTTAACATTAAAAATGTCAAAGGGGGTAGGATGTGGCCCTAGTGCATTCTATAACAATCATTGATAATGTATGCATAAGACAAACATGCAAAACGTGTTGTGTTCTTAAAAAATGGAAGAGCTTTGTACCCTTAACCTGAAAGATCCAGGTACCCAGGATGAATGTGTTTGAACAAACTAAGACTTCCTTGTCGCCCAAGAGCAACAGTAATGGAACAGGGGCCACCAGGCACTGCCAAGCACAGCTCTGTTGCAGGACAGGCTAAATAAATCACTAAGTGGATGACTTAAACTACACAGTAAAAATATTTGCACTGCAAGCATTAACAAAATAATGTACATGTATTTTACCTACCTTTTTAGCTCTCAAATTGGAATCTTGTCTGAACTCTGTGTTCTTCAAGTTTTCCATTTTACTGCCTTACCACGTCTGCGCGGGTACTTCTCTGACTCCAGTACTGAAAATGGCCCCTAGCAAAAGGAAAGCATGTTAAATGTGCAGGTCTGTAGAAAAGGAATTAAGAGTGCTTCTTGGTGTTGCTAAAAGTATTGTTGGTTTGCTCCTGTTTTTGGTGTGGGTATTATTTAGTGGCTTTTCCATCTTTTGTGTTTATGTCATTAGGGGATTGCACTTGTCGGCAACACCAAGAAACTACAGTGGAACCCCGTTATCATGGTCATCAATGGGCCAAAAAAGTTTTGCCGTATTAATGGGGTGACGGTATTAATGAGGGTTTGTTTACAAGAAAATGTATGGTGGATTTTGCCAGGCGGCCAAAAAAAGTGGCTGTAATAACAAGGTGACTGTATTACCGAGGTGGCCGTAAGGCGGGGTTTCACTGTACCAAATTCAAGAAACTTAGAAAAGTGTACAGCTTACCTTTTTTCTCTGTTTTGGGCCATTTCTTTTATCCAAAATTTCCCCTCACTTCATTAACCAAAATACCCTCAATGTTTTTGTTCTCGACATCAGTATACCTCAAAGAAATAAAGACCAAAAAAAATGTCAAATATTTATATCAAAATAATAATACATGTATTACATGTATTGCAACAGCCTGGTTCTAAAAAAACTAGAGAGCTTAAAATGAGGCAGTTTTCTGGTAGTGCATTACAACGAAAAATATTTAAAAAATGACGGTTGCTTTTATTATCGAATAAAGCCGTTATCCAAGTGCTTGAGGCACAAAACAAAATTAAAGTGTAACAATATAAAAAACTGTGTAATCGTCAAGTTGGTCTCCTTGTGGTATTTGTAAAAATTGAAAGTATCATAACACAAGCACCATTTTGTCCACTCAAAGAAGGATAAATAGAATAATTCCAACTTCCCACTTAAAGATGGGCACCTTACTTGAGTCAATGAAGGTTGCTTTGTCATCGAATAAAGCTTTTATCCTTGTGTTCGAAGCTTAACAACAAGTTGAAGTGTAAGGAAATTATATTCCTGAAAAATCTTCTTGTATATCTCCTGGTGACTGTTGCAACATTTGAAATATCATTGACACAAGCACTACTTTGTCCACTCAAAGATGGGTAAATAGAATTGCGACTTCCCACTCAAAGATGGGCGTCTTACTTGTGTCAATGAAGGTTGCTTTGTCATTGAATAAAGCTGTTATCCTTGTGTTCGAAGCTTAACAACAAATTGAAGTGTAAGGAAATTATATTCCTGAAAAATCTTCTTGTATATCTCCTGGTGACTGTTGCAACATTTGAAATATCATTGACACAAGCACTACTTTGTCCACTCAAAGATGGATAAATAGAATTGCGACTTCCCACTCAAAGATGGGCATCTTACTTGTGTCAATGAAGGTTGCTTTGTCATCGAATAAAGCTGTTATCCTTGTGTTTGAGGCTTATCGACAAATTGAAGAGTAAGGAAATTATATTCCTGAAAAATCTTCTCGTTTATCTCCTGGTGACTCTTGCAACATTTGAAATATCATTGACACAAGCACTACTTTGTCCACTCAAAGATGGATAAATAGAATTGCGACTTCCCACTCAAAGATGGGCGTCTTACTTGTGTCAATGAAGGTTGCTTTGTCATTGAATAAAGCTGTTATCCTTGTGTTCGAAGCTTAACGACAAATTGAAGTGTAAGGAAATTATATTCCTGAAAAATCTTCTTGTTTATCTCCTGGTGACTTTTGCAACATTTGAAATATCATTGACACAAGCACTACTTTGTCCACTCAAAGATGGATAAATAGAATTGCGACTTCCCACTCAAAGATGGGTGTCTTACTTGTGTAAATGAAGGTTGCTTTGTCAGCAAATAAAGCTGCTATCCTTGTGTTCAAAGCTTAACGACAAATTGAAGTGTAAGGAAATGATATCCCTCTACAATCTTGTGACTTTTAGGACCTTTCTGCACCATCATATTAAACTTGTTATTGTGCATGTACACAAAGAGAAAAGGTTCCTTTTAACAATACAAGTCTCGTAACAAGCACTACATTTATTTCAATTGTATACAATTCCCATTGGTCCCTGCAAATTGCATATGTCGGTTTGAATCTAGTAGGGAAATGCACGTTGTATGCAAAAAATTAATATGAACATTAAATATTATTTTTGTACAGGTTTATCCTTGTGATAAACATCTACAGTCTCAGAAATTGGAGTGGAAATGTTTTGTACATTTCAGTGTCAAGGAATTTTTATATAATATTTTTCTGTCATTGCTATTGGATTCCGTACTCCGTTCCGTGATTCCGTTTCCTCATTCGAGATTCAAATTTTACGGCTGCCATCTTCGCCATTAAAATGTGCATTAGCATACAGAAAAACTTTTTTCGGTGAAGCAGCAACTATGTCTTTATTGTAAAAGAAATCAGACAAAGACGTGCTTTACAGGCATATGTTATCAAAGAAACTACGGGCAACATGCAAAGGTCAGATCTGTAGGAAGCAACTCGCTGTCGCATGAAGCTCTCATGTGAAACGATTTTTATGAACGACATCGATGAAATGCTCCCAAAGCTATTACATAGACTTAAATATGCCTCTATATATTTAAACAAGATTCAGAATTTACTTACGAAACAACAAGGATCCACAGTTTAAAATAGGCGTTCTTTCTTCTCAATGATGGTCGAAACA